>NW_028254612.1:0-102034 GCF_964263255.1 Lissotriton vulgaris
CTAGATCGATTGTGGGTTCTGTATTTCTTTAGGTAAACAGAAAAGAGTTATTTTTTATTTTTTAGCTTATAACTAGCTGAATAGAGTGAAGTGAGAGTTGTGCTGGAATTGATTGTTCAGCTTCTGCACCATACTGGGTTTGGTTGTTATGTCATTGGGTGCCACCATTTCGGTGGTGTTGCTCTAAGACTGGGGGTTTGTATTGTTGAATATTGTGTTGTGATTCAAATCAAATCAAATCAAATCAAAAACGAGCTTTCTTCGATTTTAAATGTTAAAATCATAAAAGCAGACATAAAAGTAAAAAATACATCATCATGATTTACATATAAAATTCATCAATACTTGTCTTTGTTGCGATTCATGTGGAACTGCCAGTTATTTAAATTTGAAGGTTACAAGGTCTGTATTGCTTTGTGTAAAGAGCGAAAATTATTTTCTTCAAGGAAATAAGAGCTAGGGCAGGTGTAAGTGCAGACTCACAGTGGAGCTCATGTGAGGAGGTCTGATAGAGATGACACTGGCGTCAATCCATCCCCTCTCCACCTGAAAGTGCACAAGAAATGAAGATTTGGGTGCACTAAGCCATGGTGATGCAGTGGTTTGGGGGGAGGCAGCATAAATATTCTGGAGAAGCCAGCACAGTGACGGTGCCCAGAGAGGTGGCAGTAACTCTACACCGGAGTGTTGTTTTTGTAACAACAGAAAGAGAATGTCACGATGGCCGCAGACCTCAAAGAAACTCCTCCCCCCAACACGGCCCACACTCCCCCTGCATGTAATAACCAGAAACAAATCAAAAGACGCCATATGAGGAGCCATGTGGTGTGAGGCGGCAGTGCTGGCAGCAATGCAGCATGAATGAATGGTGAACAGCAGAGGCATAAAGAACTGCATTGAGACTGGGCAAGGGATCTGAGTCTTGCGAAGCGGTGGATAGATAACCAGGGCATGTTAGTTTAAGCACACCTCTCTGAAGATACCACAAAGGCACATAGTGGCTATTTGAAATGGAGACCAGAAATAGACGAACAAAGAGAGGTCTGAAGGGGGGCTGGAACTGTGGTGGTGACGTAGGGGAGTGGAACACGCTGCATTAAAGAGTTGATAAAGTTTATGGCCTGGTAACTGAGGTCACCAGGACTCTAGCACGCACTACAATGAATTCAAATTCTCCAGTAATATATTCAAATCAGTTTTATCAGATTATTTAGGGTAAAGCATCACAAGTTCATTCGTTGTCATACATGAATTATGTACACAATAAACAATTTAAATTTCCATTGTATCATTGTTTGCATGAATCGTACTGAATAATATATACAATAAAAAAAAAAATGCATTTCAGGGCTGAAGCCCCTTCGTCAGGGGTTTGTTGAAAGAAAGAAAAAAGAAGAAGAGAAAAGAAACTCAGTTACTCTTAATGCCTGAGAGGAACATGTGACTTCTACATTTTATGCAACTTAGCGATTCTTACCACGAGTATAGGGTCAACGACTTCTTATTGAGGTGATTTATGTTGTATAACAACGTGACATCTAAAGAAAAAATGTCACTTTAATACTTATGTTTTAGGAAATACAGATATCTTTTAGTTATCAGAACTAAAAGTAAGTTTACCTGAGCCTTCTACACCAACTGGGTGTCTGCAACAAAATATATTTAGGTAATCGTTAAGACAAGGCAATCGTGAAGAAAAGAAACATAGCTTTATCAACTACGCTATACGTCATCCTTCAGGAAAGCGTGTTAAAAATGCTCACCTGTAAAGAATCTTGTAAATGCGTGTACGGAAAACCCTATGTAAAATAAAGAAATGCGTGGACTGATGAGCTTTATGCGATACATTAAACAAATCTCGTTTGAAAATTCTCACAAATTTAGAAATAAAAGGTACCTGCGAGCTTCTTCGAGGAATATCTCGATCTCGCTACTTTGAATATATGCGTTTCGCTGTAGGAAAAGAAGTGAACGCATTCAGAAAACTGCTCTATGGTCTATGTAATATACGTTAGTACTAGCTCAAAGTTGTGAGCTTACCGTGTATGTAGAGGCGTCTCGTTGAATACAATGTCCGAGGTTGAATGCGCCAACCGGAGCGAGCCTAGCTTATGAGTCCTTTCTTGTTTGTTAGTTGCTCGCTATAGTGAGATAGACAACGGACTAATCAGCGTCATAATTTAACGGGCTCCATTAGTAAAGGGTAAAAGTCGGTGAAAGTCGGCTATTTAATCATATTGCGATCTCCTTACATAATAAATGTGGGCTAAATACGACGTCGCCCGATTAATAGCTGCGCACATGAAATAAAATAAAATAAAATAGAAAACACGATAGTTCAAAAGAAGAAAAGAACAAAAAAATTCAATTAGTACAGATCAAACAAAATACCACCATTAGTTAAAGTGCATAATCCTGCCTATTTACAATCTTTTGTTGACGAACCTCAATCCTAAGCTAGTATACCCTTTGTAGACTCATGTGTCCCTACGTACGTTTATGTGGCCAAGAAGTGTGATTGGTGTGCTACTGTGTTGAATGTGCATACACATCACGGCGGGTTCGAGTCCCTAGAGGGTCCTATTACAGAATTATTTACAAAAAGCAAGTCATTTCCATTTTATCATTTAACCTGTTAGGGGTCAAAGTTTGTAATTTCCGGATCCAAAAGGCTTCTCTTTGGAGAAGGATCTTCGCATTATCCTGTCCTAATCGCTGTGGGACAAGCTCGATGATTTGAAATCTCAATTGGGCTATGGTATGCCCTGTGTCCATCCAATGTTTTGCCAACGGGGAGGTGCTGTTCTTATTACGAATCCGACTTTTGTGCTCAGACAGTCGTAGTTTGAGTTTCCTATCTGTCTTCCCAACGTACAATAACCCGCATGGACATTTAATTGAGTAAACTACGTGTTCTGAATTGCAACTAGTAGTATGTCTCAGTGGAATTCTTTCGCCTGTACGTGGGTGCAATAAAGTATTCCCCAATATAGCATTATTGTAGTTCTTGCAATTAAAGCATCGAGTTGTGCCTTTGTAGGTTTCTTTCTCTTGAATATTCATCTCATTTCTTAGTGGTTTACTTAGCATTTCCTTCAGATTCTGTGCTCGTTTATAAGCAAACAAGGGCTTATCGATGAACAATGCTCCAAAGTCTTTTTCAACTTGCAGAATCTCCCATCTTTTCTGAATTATTCTTTTTATATCTCTGGAGGCTGTCGAATATTTTGATACAAAAACCATCCTCTTATTGACTGTTTTAGTTTTTTTTTGCAAAAGTTCTGTCCTTGGGATTGTTTTAATTTTTTCAATTTGCGCCTCTAGCAATTTTTTGGGGTATCACCTGTCCAAATATCTTTGCTTTTGTTCTTCTAGACTTTTTTCACATTTTACATTGTCAGATGATATCCTCTTTATCCTCATGAACTGCGATATTGGTAAATTGTTGATTAGACTAGCAGGATGAAAACTTCCATAGAGCAAAGCTGTGTTCTTATCAGTTGATTTTTTGAAAAGTTTTGTCTGGATTGTATTGTCCACTAACTCTACCATGACATCCAAAAATGGTAGGGAGGTATTACTGATGTGAGTGAATTGAATCCTTGGGTTAGCTAGATTCAGACTCTTAATGTTCTGCAAGAGTTCTGAGGAGGACCGTTTCCAGATTATAAAAACATCATTAATGTACTGTTTATAGTACACGGTTCCTTCTTGCCAGGTACGATCTTCAAGGATATAATCTAATTCAAATTTTGCCATGAAGATATTAGCATAAATACATGCACCTGGAAATCCCATTGCTGTTCCAGTGAGTTGGGTATAAAATTCATTGAGCCATACAAAATAGCTATTTTCTAAGCAAAATTCCAATAGTTTCATAACCAGGTATTTTTGTTCATCTGGTTTATCTGTTCTGAATAGGGCCCATTCCATGGCTTCCAGTCCCTGCTTATGAGGGATTGACGTGTATAAAGACGTCACGTCTATGGTGCATAGTGTCAATTCCATGTCTTCTTCAATTGCAATGGTTGAAAGACTTCTAAGAAAGTCGGATGTGACTTCCAAATATGTTGGCCATTCCTGAATGAATGTTTGCATCTGAACATCAATGTAAATTCCTAAATTCTCAAAGATTTTTGAGCATCCAGACACTATAGGTCTGATCGGGGGATTCTTCAAATTTTTATGTACTTTCGGTAGAAAGTATATCCGTGGTCTTCTAAGATAAATTTGCTTTAAATAACGTCTGGTTGTGTTGTTAATCCATCCCAGTTCTTCTGCTTTTTCGAAAATTTTGTCCAAATTTTGAGAGATTTTCAAAGTTGGGTCTTTTTCAAGTTTAGCATAGGTTTTTATGTCTTGAACATGTTCATTGCCTCGTTGAATGTAAAAATCTGAATCCATTATAACTAATCCTCCGCCTTTGTCCGCCTTCTGGATCACTATAGTATTGTTTTTAGCTAAATCCTGTAGGGCGCTGCGCTCTGCTCTTGTCAAGTTGTTCAGCTTTCTTTTATAGTGAATTTTACTCATGTCGGCTTTCACCAAAGTCTCAAATGTGTCAAGGCTTTTGTGTGAAACTGGAGCTAAAAAATTGCTTTTAGGTTTGAATTGTTTTTCTGTACTGTCTGCTGTTTCAATAGGGTTCAAAATTGTGAAGAAATGCTTTAGTCGTAACTAACCCTGGGCGTAGTGGGCGTAGTGGGGCTTCGCGGAGCTACGTGAAGTGGGCGAGAAACTACGCCCACCTCCGCCTTCCGCGTAGCCCCACTACGCACCACAGGCCTCCCTCCCGCCCTCCCTAAATACTTTAAATTACATCTGTAAAAGAATTAAAAGGCACTTACCTTGCCCGCCGCTGCCCGCTGCTGCCTGCCGCGTCTCCTCGGCACCCTCTCTTCGTCGCTTCCGTCTTGGGTAATAATGCGCATGCGCGGCCGCCCGCGCATGCGCAATATTACCCAAGACGGAAGCGACGAAGAGAGCGAGCCCCGGGGACGCGGCGGGCAGCGGCGGGCAAGGTAAGTGCCTTTTAATTCATTTGCAGATGTAATTTAAAGTATTTAGTGAGGGCGGGAGGGAGGCGGGTGGCGGCCAGCTACGCTCCGTCTGCTGAGCGTGCGTAGTGCCGGATTCTACGCCTGCTACGCAAAATGCGTAGAAGCCGGCACTACGCACACTCCGTGCACGGAGCGTAGCCGCCCGCCCACCCTTAGTCGTAACACCCTCATAAAATTGAAGAACGCTACTTCTGTTTCAAGTTCATTGGTGTGGTATGTACTAACGAAAGTTGTCCCTTTGTTCAGCAATCTTTTCTCAAATTTAGACAAAGGATATTTTGAAATGTTAATTACGAGGTTTTCGTTTGACTCCGTAGTCCAGTTTTCTTCGCTAGTTCTTTCTCTATGTCCTTTTCCTTTTCCTTTTCCTCTTCGTGTCTTTTTTCGCTCGACTGGATGGATGAGTGGTCTGGTGGTTTGCTTTGAGGTTGGCCCTTCTCTAAAAAAGCATCTGATGTAGATGTTGTTGCTGTATCTGTTGTTGTGGGTGCCTGCAAACCTGGTTTTTGACGCTGTTGCGAGGTGATAGGTGGTCTAGAAGTACTTGCATCACTATCTGAAACTACGCTTTCTTCGGATGAAGCAGCTTGTTGTTTCTTATTGGTGCATCTCCTTTTTGCGTAGATTTCCGCCCAAGTGTAAGCTTCATTCAGCTTGTAGTCAATTGTGTCGCGCTTAAATTTGCGCAATTTTGTTTCCTGGAGTTCCTTTCCATACTTGTCCAGTCTTATTTCTATTTCCTCTAAAAATATGGACCATGGTTCTTCTTCCATTTTTGCAGGCAGTTCCTTCTTGACGTTGAATATTTCCTCTTCAAAATCTCTTATTGTTTTTGCAAGCTCTTCTATTAACAATAATATCAAATCTAGTGAGCATTTATTCAATATTTCAAACCATTTTTCCATGAATTGTGGATTGTTGTTTAATCTGTATAGCATAGGACGAATGGCTAATCTAAGGCCTCTTGGGATTCGTTTCACACGGTGATACTGTATGAGTGTTGACGCGTGAAGACACTGGTTTAGTTCACGCCTTGTTAAGTATTCTAGCTGCTTAAGCTGTTGTGCAACAGAACCTCCCTGAGCATCAAAAGTCTTTGTTTCTTTGATTAGTTTGTAGATTTGAGTAGCTTCATCTGTGGTGTACACTTTAGTATTTGCTCTGTTATCCGTAATTGCCGCAATTGAATCGAAAGACATTTTGACTGTGGTGCAAGTGCCCGTTATTTGCAGTATAAGTAACAATGAATGGGTACGGGTACTGCACTCAGTTTAATCAATTTGTTTTGGTGTTTGTACGATATGTGTGCTGCGCTAGATTAGTGCCTGCTCACTGTGAAATGATAAAGTTCATGGCCTGGTACCTGAGGTCACCAGGACTCTAGCACGCACTACAATGAATTCAAATTCTCCAGTAATATATTCAAATCAGTTTTATTAGATTATTTAGGGTAAAGCATCACAAGTTCATTCGTTGTCATACATGAATTATGTACACAATAAACAATTTAAATTTCCATTGTATCATTGTTTGCATGAATCATACTGAATAATATATACAATAAAAAAAAACAATGCATTTCGGGGCTGAAGCCCCTTCGTCAGGGGTCTGTTGAAAGAAAGAAAAAAGAAGAAGAGAAAAGAAACTCAGTTATTCTTAATGCCTGAGAGGAACATGTGAGTTCTACATTTTATGCAACTTAGCGATTCTTACCACGAGTATAGGGTCAACGACTTCTTATTGAGGTGATTTATGTTGTATAACAACGTGACATCTAAAGAAAAAGTGTCACTTTAATACTTATGTTTTAGGAAATACAGATATCTTTTAGTTATCAGAACTAAAAGTAAGTTTACCTGAGCCTTCTACACCAACTGGGTGTCTGCAACAAAATATATTTGGGTAATCGTTAAGACAAGGCAATCGTGAAGAAAAGAAACATAGCTTTATCAACTACGCTATACGTCATCCTTCAGGAAAGCGTGTTAAAAATGCTCACCTGTAAAGAATCTTGTAAATGCGTGTACGGAAAACCCTATGTAAAATAAAGAAATGCGTGGACTGATGAGCTTTATGGGATACATTAAACCAATCTCGTTTGAAAATTCACACAAATTTAGAAATAAAAGGTACCTGCGAGCTTCTTCGAGGAATATCTCGATCTCGCTACTTTGAATATATGCGTTCCGCTGTAGGAAAAGGAGTGAACGCATTCAGAAAACTGCTCTATGGTCTATGTAATATACGTTAGTACTAGCTCAAAGTTGTGAGCTTACCGTGTATGTAGAGGCGTCTCTTTGAATACAATGTCCGAGGTTGAATGCGCCGACCGGAGCGAGCCTAGCTTATGAGTCCTTTGTTGTTTGTTAGTTGCTCGCTATAGTGAGATAGACAACGGACTAATCAGCGTCATAATTTAACGGGCGCCATTAGTAAAGGGTAAAAGTCGGTGAAAGTCGGCTATTTAATCATATTGCGAACTCCTTACATAATTAATGTGGGCTAAATACGACGTCGCCCGATTAATACCTGCGCACTTGAAATAAAATAAAATAGAAAACACGATAGTTCAAAAGAAGAAAAGAACAACAAAATTCAATGAGTACAGATCAAACAAAATACCATCATTAGTTAAAGTGCATAATCCTGCCTATTTACAATCTTTTGTTGACGAACCTCAATCCTAAGCTAGTATACCCTTTGTAGACTCATGTGTGCCTACGTACGTTTATGTGGTCAAGAAGTGTGATTGGTGTGCTACTGTGTCAAATGTGCATACACATCACAGCGGGTTCGAGTCCCTAGAGGGTCCTATTACAGAATTATTTACAAAAAGCAAGTCATTTCCATTTGATCATTTAACCCGTTAGGGGTCAAAGTTTGTAATTTCCGGATCCAAAAGGCTTCTCTTTGGAGAAGAATCTTCGCATTATCCTGTCCTAATCGCTGTGGGACAAGCTCGATCATTTGAAATCTCAATTGGGCTATGGTATGCCCTGTGTCCATCCAATGTTTTGCCAACAGGGAGGTGCTGTTCTTATTACGAATCCGACTTTTGTGCTCAGACAGTCGTAGTTTGAGTTTCTTATCTGTCTTCCCAACGTAGAATAACCCGCATGGACATTTAATTGAGTAAACTACGTGTTCTGAATTGCAACTAGTAGTATGTCTCAGTGGAATTCTTTCGCCTGTACGTGGGTGCAATAAAGTATTCCCCAATATAGCATTATTGCAGTTCTTGCAATTAAAGCATCGAGTTGTGCCTTTGTAGATTTCTTGCTCTTGAATATTCATCTCATTTCTTAGTGGTTTACTTAGCATTTCCTTCAGATTCTGTGCTCGTTTATAAGCAAACAAGGGCTTATCGATGAGCAATGCTCCAAAGTCTTTTTCAACTTGCATAATCTCCCATCTTTTCTGAATTATTCTTTTTATATCTCTAGAGGCTGTCGAATATTTTGATACAAAAACCATCCTCTTATTGACTGTTTTAGGTTTGTTTTGCAAAAGTTCTGTCCTTGGGATTGTTTTAATTTTTTCAATTTGCGCCTCTAGCAATTTTTTGGGGTATCCCCTGTCCAAATATCTTTGCTTTTGTTCTTCTGAACTTTTTTCACATTTTACATTGTCAGATGATATCCTCTTTATCCTCATGAACTGCGATATTGGTAATTTGTTGATTAGACTAGCAGGATGAAAACTTCCATAAAGCAAAGCTGTGTTCTTATCAGTTGATTTTTTGAAAAGTTTTGTCTGGATTGTATTGTCCACTAACTCTACCATGACGTCCAGAAATGTTAGGGATGTATTACTGATGTTGTGAGTGAATTGAATCCTTGGGTTAGCTAGATTCAGACTCTTAATGTTCTGCAAGAGTTCTGAGGAGGACCGTTTCCAGATTATAAAAACATCATCAATGTACCGTTTATGTCAGGCCCCGCTCCGCAGGATACGATCGATGAACAAAGGGGTCCTCCTCCTGATGTTACCAACACCCTGGATGTAAAACACAGGGTGTTCGAACCATCAGGCGAGGGATAAATAATGAAAAGAGACCGGGGAAGGGAAGGGGTCAGCAGGGACAAGGGATCTGAAATGACAAAACATAGGAATTATAGCACACATCTATGTATAAGTCTACTCTCATTAAATCTCACTAGAACTAGAATACCTTATGAGGCTGTACACATTTCTCCAACCATAATAAGACAGATATAGTCCAGCTTCCTGCAACAAAACACAGTAGTTATTACACCAATCGCTATTCACTACACCTCCAAACCAACTCATTAACGCCAATAACCATACACACCATATCATGAGGATTAGGACTTTTCATATGACCCCATAGACTTGTAGTCCTCTACTTATTCAAGGCAGTAGAGATCACTTCCCCAGTAGTTCATAAACCATAAAAGAGTTGAAGAGAGGAAGCTCTATAATCACTCGAATATGCTATTGTCATTTCACTGAAAAGGGCAAGGAAAGAATAATGGACCACAGACGGAGAAACAATAGGTTAGTGTTCACCCTGTAACATGTCCGTGTTTGCTGAACGGTAACGTGTGGTTGCAACCACCACTACGTTCCGCTGCAAGAAACTATTCACCAAGTATTCCAAAGCACCGGCGGTAGGTAGTTGTAACCACCACTCTACCCCAGCGATAACGTGATCCAAAACACCCTCGGTGTTTAAATACGGAAACCCACCGTCAATCCCCTTCAGTCCCAAGCCCAAGAATAAAGTCACAATCCAAGACAAACGAACTTCACGGTAACTGGCAGCAGCCGCCGCTCAGTTCCGCGGACAACAAAATCTGTTTATCAGTTCCCCCCTTCCGAACTAGCACGCGTCAGCCGACGCGTATCCTCCAGCACACAAACGGAGAATTAGCAACAACAAGGAAAAAAGCACGCGAGCAGAGCGGCTCCCAGCGGCTATAATGCCCAACACTGTACCTCACAAGAACGGGTGATGTCGGGTCCGTGGCTCCAGCCGAATTGCACAGCTTCACGCCACAGCTAACAGGACTCTCTCCAATCTCGACAACAACAAAGCAAAGGCTCAAAATTACGTGCAACTTCCTTCCTATCTCCACCACCCATATACTTCCTGAAACAGATGCTCATGGGAATTGTAGTTCCTTAACAAATTGGGCAGGCGCGGTGAGGCTTGCTCCTGACAGAATGCCCTCCCCCCTAGCGCCTCCTAGGCCCGGGTTTAGCAGGGAACCTCCGATGGAATGACCTGACCGCGACAGGAGCATGCACATTCTGGCAAGGCTCCCAAGAGTCGTCTTCAGCAGTGTAGCCCTTCCAGGCCACCAGATACCACAATGCGCCTCTATGTCTCTTAGAGTCCTTTATGCATCGAACCACATATTCCAACCCACCATCACACTGCACTGGCGGAGGAGCCTTTCTCCTAGCTGACATCGCCGGTTTCAACAAGCTGCAGTGAAACACCGGGTGGATCCGTCATGATGCTGGAAGCTTCAATTTATATGCCACAGGGTTAATCTGTTTCAGAATAACGTAGGGGCCGATGTATCTAGGATGGAACACCGAACGGAGTTTGAAACGGATATTCTTTGTGGACAACCATACTCTGTCCCCCACATGATACGTCGGACCTACCCCACGGTGTTTATCTGCCCATTTCTTGTAGACCGCCTTAGCATGGACCAAGTGTTTGGATACCTTCCTCTGGACAGCATGCAAATGACGGACCAGACTCAAGACTGAAGGCCGATTTCCCACATCTCCAGGGATGGCTATAGGCAAGGCTCGAGCGTCAAATCCATAATTGGCAAAAAAGGGTGACACCCCCAACGAACTATGCCACGCATTATTGTAGGCAAATTCAGCTAGCCACAACAGGGACACCCAGAAGTCATGTGCTTCTGTAGCGTAACAGCGTAGGTATTTTTTCAAGGATTGATTAAGCCGCTCAGTTTGACCATCCGTCTGGGGATGGAAACTGGTCGACAATGTGGCTTTGATGTGTAACGCTAAGCACCATGATTTCCAGAAGCTGGCGATGAATTGAGGACCCCTGTCAGATATTATGACTTCGGGTATTCCATGATATCGGATGACATTAGACAAGAGTAGCTGTGCGGTTTGACCAGCTGTGGGGAGGTTTCTGCATGGAATGAAATGACCCATTTTTGTGAGGCTATCCACCACAACCAGAACTGCTGTGTGTCCATGATCTGTGGGCAATCCTGTAACGAAATCGACGCTGATGCTCTGCCATGGCTTCTTTGGTGTGGGCAAAGGCAATAGTTTCCCCCTGCTCTGACACTGTAAGGTCTTAGCACGAGCACACACATCGCACTGGCCCACCCATAAGTTCACATCTTTGGACAGCGAGTCCCACCAGAACTGTCTCTGTACTAAAAGTACTGTTTTCTTTATGCCTTGATGACCTGACATTGGGGAAGAGTGACACCACTCAAAGGCTTTTTTCCGGCTTTCCATTGTAGGCAAAAACAATCTGTTTAGTACAAACGGCAGACCCTGTTTCCAAAGAGTCCATGCAGCCACGGTTTTTTGTCTTTTAATCGTCTCCAGGAATGTCTCTGCGTTCAGCACACATATCACTTTGGTTGGTTCAATGATGGCCTCCATTGGTGGGTCAGACTGTACCAACACCGTGTCACCCAAACGAGACAAGGTGTCCGCCTTTCTGTTTTCAGTGCCTGGACGGAAAGTGATGATGAAGTTGTATTCAGCAAAGAATAACATCCACCTCATTTGCCTTTGAGACAGATGCCTCGCAGTTCTCATATATTGCAGGTTGCGGTGGTCTGAATACACGGTCACAGGATATGATGCCCCCCAAAGATACTGCCTCCATTCTTGGAATGCCTTTTTGATAGCAAGTAGTTCTTTTTCTGCTATTGTATAGTTCTTTTCCGCCTGGCTCAGCTTTTTCGACAGATATGCCACCGGATGCAGTTGACCTGTTTGTGGATTCCTTTGAGACACGATAGCCCCTACGGCCTCATCAGAAGCGTCTGCCTCCACAATATATGGCAGATCAGGTTGTGGGTGTGCAAGAATAGGAGCGGAAACGAAAGCCTTTTTCAGACAACTAAAGGCAGCATCAGCTTCAGGAGACCAACAAAATCCCACCCCCTTTCTAAGAAGGCGAGAAAGGGGTGCAGCAATGCGTGAGAACCCATCGATGAATCTCCTGGACCTCTTTCACAGATTTTGGTGTAGGCCATGAGTGGACTGCTTGCACCTTGCGTTCTGCCATCTGTAACCCTTCAGGACACAGCATAACTCCCAAAAATTCCACATTCTCCACTCCAAACTCACATTTACTGAGCTTACAATACAATTTGTTATCTCTCAGCCTCTGCAAAACCTGTTTGACATGATCCAGATGGATAGTGACATTCTCAGAATAGATTAGAATGTCATCAATGTAAACTACTACACTGATATCCACCAAATCCCTCAGTACATCATTTAGGAAGTACTGGAATGCTGCTGGGGCGTTACATAACCCAAAGGGCATGACTGTATATTCATATAACCCGTAGCATGTTTTAAAGGCAGTCTTCCATTCATCCCCCCTCTCATCCTCACCAGATGATATGCCCCTCGGAGGTCCAGTTTGGTGTATATCCTGGCATTCCGTACCTGATCTAGCAAAACGGGAATGAGGGGGAGTGGATATCTGTTACGGATGGTGTTTTTATTTAACATTCTATAATCCACACAAGCCCGCAACTCACCACTGGATTTAGCAATGAAAAACAAAGGAGAAGCAGCAGGGGACTTGGAGGGTCGAATAAAACCTATAGACTGGTAGTGATCCAAATACTCCTTCAAATGTTTAGTTTCAGGCACTGACAATGCATATACACGACATGTGGGCACCAATGCTCCTTCCACTAAATCGATACAACAATCGTATACACGATGAGGGGGTACCTCATTGGCCAGTTGTTCACTAAAGACATCCTTGTAAGACCGTAACTCATTAGGTAACAAGACCTCCTTTTCTGCTGCAGTTGCCACCTGAAAAGGAGTGGATAACTCCACAGCCTGAGTAACTGGATGCAACAACATGTGTGCTTGGCAGTCAGGTGATGGGAACCGTAGCTTCTTTTCCCTCCAATCAATATCAGGGTTATGGTACGACAGCCAGGGCATGCCCAAAATCACTTCGCATTGAGGGGCCTCAATTATGTTCAGAATCAACCTGTCTCGATGTTCCCCTTCTGGTATATCGACAGTTAACAATACCTCTTCCGTTTGTTCTGTTATCAGCCCAGACTTTAGGGGTTTCCCATCCACCGCCCACACTTCCTCTGGATGTTGTCGTGGTATACGTTTCAATGCTAGTAGGGACACCAACCCGCTATCAATAAAATTGCCAGTAGCACCTGAGTCGATCATCACTAGCACCTGATGTACCACTTGTTGGCTTTCCAAACACATAGACAAGACAATGTGCGATACAGAATCACGATTAACCTCACAAACCAAGGAAGGTAGTTTCAAAGGGGCCTGATCTCCTCCTTCCGAACTAGCATTGCCTAACTCAGTGTTTGACACGGCCAATCTCTTCTTAACCCATCCCCAGTGGTTTTGGGCTTCGTAGGGCATTCCCTCACGTAATGGCCTTTCCTCCCGCAGTACATACACAACCCTTAGGTTCTGCGGGTTTCTCTCTCTTCTCTAGTTAAAGGAGCCCTCACGGCTCCTATCTCCATTGGTTCATGACTGTCTGCAACTCCCACTGGACCTTTCCTACTCAAATACTCTAACTTAGGAGAACCCCTGTCCCACTTTTTCCTGTCACCGGATCGCTCCGTCATCCTACCATCCAATCTTAAAGAAAGGCTAATCATGCCTGCACAGGTAGTGGAGTATTACTAGGGGGGTGGACCCAGTTAAAGTTACGGGGACCTGGGTTAGTAAGCGAATAAAGAGAAGGGGTCCCAGTAATAAGGAAACATTAACCAAGGAAGTAAAAATAATCAAACCAACAAAACTTCAATCCACATTGTTTTATTCACAATGGGATGATATACTGAATATGCATGATTTACACAATAATAAATCACTAGTTAATTGCAGTGCCCCAGTAGGTAAAAAGCGGGAGGGGTAATGTGATAGTGATGGGAGTTGGTGAGGAAAAGAAAGAAGATTCTTAAGTGACAATAAAATCAGCAATTGAAACTTGTTTAACACAGTTACAAATTCTGTACCAAAAACAGGACCGACAGGTTCATATGTCTTATTTTTATACGCAGATCATACTCCAAATGTTCAATGAATGAAACCAATGGGGTGTGGAGTTGACAATGAACGGTAATCAGATGTCGACGTTTCGACCCTCATACGCGCAGATATAAGTATAATCTTGCTGTGGGGTCTTCATCAGGACGGAGGTGTAGGGGACACGTAACCTATATGGTACATAAATGTAAATATTACAAAAAACGGGAAAATATATCCCTACTCTTATTGAGGAGAAAAGTGCACATCACCCACATCATGGGCTAAACTATGTTTAACAGAATATCCCGCCAAAGTTGCTGGGACATTGAGCAAATAATTAAGTTAAACTTAAAGAGTATATGTTGCATGTAGTTGAGTGGTGTTAAAACATCACAACTAATCCGTGCAAAGGATGGAGAACAAAATGGTCGAGAGCAAATGAGGATTGGCTGAATCAGCTGAGGTGGACAATATCAAAAGTCAGGGAACAATACTGCTGGTTTTAAGGTAAACACCCAGGTGATTGGGTGACACACAGCTTCCTAATTGCATGCATTGACACTAGTTGGTGCTGCTGTAAAATAACTGATAAGTAAAACTTACCACAAACGTGGTATAGATATGACCGCGTTGCACGTGGGTTCGAAGTCAATTGCAACGAAGAATCTGCAAGATTATAGTATAAAATTCAACCGGTGTATATTATAAAATATAATAACAGGAGGTGGAAGCCGTGTTTATATTGCCTAATACGGTGGTGAAAAACTCACCATGATATAGCCAAAACGCTGTTCATAAGATTCCACATCGTTAAGGGGGTCCCTTGTATCGTCGATAATCTGTAATCTAACAGATACGCTGATTAAGGAATCGTGGAAACATTGGAAATGATCGGAGTGATTATTGCTAGTGGAGCGGGATAAACACTCACTTGTAAGCCGTAGTCAAGACACGTCCGGCGGAGATCGTGTTCAACGGCGATCTGGTGGATCAAAGGGCTGAGTCTAAACAAAAGGGGAGGGAGAGACCGTGTTAGCGTTCAAGCACTTGGACGACTCGCTTAAAAATTGAGAAAGCCTTCTCAATCAGGAACCCCTTACCGGTCGTGGAGTGAATCCTGCTTTGGATCTCTTCACGCAGTTGCAATGGCGAAGCGGAGTTCCGGGTTTGAATTATTACCATGGTAACCGGGTCACGTGGTGATTACCGACTAGGTTGGACATAGTAAAGAGACTACCTCGGATTACTGGTTAGCGGGGGAGGCGAGCAACCGGAATCCTACCTGCATATAAATCACCAATGGGTGAACATAGCTCATCATAATTCTGAAAATACCATGGGGAAGCAGTGAATGCCGTCAACGCTTACGTTATTGTTAAAATTACATACTGGATATACTAGGTTAATGTGTGAGCGATAATTCACAGGGTAGTGTGTCAAGTTAGGGTGCATGACATTTCGCTCAAATGAAGTCATTAATGTATGTATCATACAGACTGCGATCTGGTGACTGGTTATGTTTCAGATAACAACAATATATGACTTAATAGTAATGTTAATAAGACATCTTTTGGGTAATTTAGAAAACATGGTGATAGTGAAATGACATAATAATCCTGCAGTGGCGTACCTCTCACAAGAGGGTAAAGACCACATAACAAATCCACTGTACCCATTTTGAACTTATGACTAATAGATAATTGGAAAGGGGCGACCACTCGGTCCCCCCGAACGTATGGCTGAGTGCCTCGATCCCCCCGGGAAGCCATTTTTGGGCGGGAGGCGCGTCTCGGCTGGTATGCCCGAAGCGGCGTAGCCGGGGCGCGCCTTTTTCCCGCCCTAGAGTGGGCTGGCCTAGACACCGACGCAGCCAGCCACGCCCTCGGGGCGGGCAGGGGCGGGTTTTCGCCCGCCCTGAAGACGGATAAAAGAAGGCGCAAGACCAGAAGACGTCCTCTTGTTCTTGTGCTCCGAAGCTGCACCTCCTCGCTACACGTGAGCTCGGGACGGAACGAAGAGCCAATTTTGAGCGTTTTGATCTTTTTCTTTGTCTTCTAGATACTTCGTAGGAGAGATGCCCAAGAAAGGCGAAAAAAGAATGACGACTGAGCAGATGGTTCGGGCACTATTCAAGGATATGTCCGACATAAAGAAACGGTTGGCGGAGCGAGATGGGGAGGAGGGTTCGGGCCCTTCGCCGGCTGGAGGGAGACCTAAGAGGCCGAGAAAGGTTCCAGCCGGTGGGGACGTCCCGGTTCCCTCTGCCCCTCTCGAGGCGCCGACCCCAGTACCGATGGAGGGGAATCCAATCCCCGTTGTCGTCACCCCGACATCGAAGGAAGACATGCCCCCCGAGCTGGCAGCACAGCTAGCAGCATGGTTGGGGGATAGTGGTGATGGCGCCACGGCTGCCGAGGCACAGGCGCTGATAAAAGGGCTTCGTGAGAAGAAAGAGGCAGCTAGAGTGGCGGGGATAGACAAGCCGCAAGCGGCAGATGCTGCGTCCGGTGCAGGTAAGCGGCCATTGCCGATTGCAAGGGACGAGTCAGCACCCTCTCGTAGAGAGAGATTGGGACAACATGTGCCTTTAGCTATAAAGGAAAAGATCTGGGCGGGGGAGTACGTGAATATTTTTTCCCCGCTTGTTGATCATTATGATGTGGAGCATGTGAAAAGTCAGAAGGACTTAATGCATCCGAGTGTTTGGCGCGCTAAAATGGCCGCCTTTAAGGTAAATGAGAACATTGGCAACTGGGGCAATGCGTGGGGTATTTTCACATCAATTTTGGGGGAACGTAGGCCCGAGTTGCTCCCTGAGTTTCCCGTTTACCAATCACGAATTATGGGTTACTCGACAACGTATCAAGGTAACCATTGGTTTTGTTATGACAATCTGTTCAGGAAAGAAAAGGAGCATAACAAGAGTTTGACTTGGGATTGTTACGATTCGTTAACATGGGACAAAATGAAAGAATCAGGAATGTTAAGAATGCCATTGGTCGGGAGCAATGTTGTTGATTACTCCCGCCAAAATGTGGGGACGCCCTTTCGACCGAGTACGAGCAGCGACGACCAGTCGAGGCCCGCAGGCAATACAGGGAGAAAGGGTTTCTGTTTTAATTTCAACAAGGGGAAATGTACCAGGCCTCCGGGATCGTGTAAGTTCAAACATGAGTGTAGTACGTGTGGGTCGTCCCATCCTGAGTCATCGTGCAGAGCCAAAACGGGTGAGAATGGGGGTAAGGGAGGCGCCAAACAGGTCTAAGCTAGGCCGAGGGGCGCCTTTACCAACCCCGATTGATACCTTGGCAATGATTCCCTGGCTCAGCGAATACCCGGATCGTACTTCTGCCGGGGTGCTACGGAACGGTTTTACACATGGTTTCCGCATCCCGGTAGGGGACTTTCGGGGTGTAGGGATTTGCAAGAACCAACTTTCCGTTTTACAACATTCATCTGTGGTGCAAGAGAAAATTCACAAAGAGGTTAGCCGGGGACGGGTCGCCGGCCCATTTAGTGTACCCCCGGTACCGGATTTTGTTTGTTCTCCGTTAGGGGTGGTTCCCAAGAAGGACCCGGGTGAGTTTCGTTTGATCCATAATCTGTCTGCCCCACACGGCCTTTCAGTAAATGACGCAATTGATCCAGAAGTTTGTTCGGTGCGATACGCATCGTTTGACGAGGCAGTAGCCATCTTGAATCGCCTGGGGCCCGGAACGTTGATGGCGAAATCAGATATCGAGTCAGCGTTCCGGTTGCTCCCGGTACACCCAGACGATCAGCGTCTTTTGGGGTTCGGGTTCCAGGGGTCATTTTACATGGATAGGTGTATGCCAATGGGATGCTCTATATCATGTGCTTATTTTGAACAATTCAGTACTTTCCTGCAATGGGTGTTCACTAAGAAATCGGGTTTTCGAAATGTAATGCACTATCTTGACGACTTTTTGTTCCTTGGTCCCGCCGCAAGTCCTGAATGTGCTCAGGCCTTAGCTGAATTCTGTGTGTTGATGGGTCATTTTGGCGTGCCATTGGCACCGGGTAAAACTATGGGTCCCACGACTTGCCTCGAGTTTTTGGGGATCGAGTTGGACTCAATGGAGGGGTGTTTCCGTTTACCAGCTAGCAAAGTGTTGAAATTCAGGACAGCCCTCCTAGTATGTTTGAATACACCTAAGGTTACACTGCATCAGTTGCAACAATTAGTGGGGAAGTTGAACTTTGCCTTGAGGGTGATCCCAATGGCTCGCCCCTTTTCCCGCTCAATTGCCCAAGCGATGGTTGGCCTGAAAGAGGGTCATCATCGCACGAGGTTATCGGCTGAGGTCCGCCAGGACATGCGGATATGGTTAGCATTCTTGGCGGATTTCAATGGCCGAGTCGTCTGGAACAAGCCAGCCGTGTCCTCGGAAGAGCTTGGGCTATGGACAGATTCAGCAGGGAGCATAGGTTTTGGCGCCATCTTCGGCACGAACTGGTCTGCTCAAAGATGGCCCCTATGGTGGCACGAGAAGGGGATAACGAGTAATATTGCTTTCCTTGAATTATTTCCCATTCTCGTGGCCCTGAGAACCTGGCCAGAAGGTTTCAGAGATCATTCTGTCGTTTTTTGGTCCGACAATATGACCGTGGTAGAATGCATCAATAGTCAGTCAGCCCATTGTAAAATGATTTTGAGGCTGCTCAAAGAAATTGTCCTACTATGTATGCAACTGAACGTGGTATTCAGAGCAAAACATGTCCCAGGGGTGTTGAATCAGGCTGCTGACGCACTGTCTCGTTTTCACATGCAGGCTTTCTCGGGTTTCCTTCCCTCAGCGGACCCGGAGCCGGCACCCTTCCCCGAAGCTCTCTGGTCTCTCGGTGCCCCGAACTTCGTCACCTCGTGGGAGAGAGTCTAGCACCCAGGACAAGGAAGGCATATGAAGGGGCGTTCCAGGCCTATTTAGCCTTTTTGGGGGCAGAGAGAGGGGGTCTTTGGGGTCAGGGAGAGTGTGTAGTACTTTTTCTGATGTCTTTACGTAGGGCTGGGAAATCGGTGGCTACGGCCCAAAGGCATCGTGCCGCCATTTCCTTTGTTGCCAGGGCCCATGGCATCCTGGACCCAACAGCGTCTTTCACAGTACAGAAAGCGCTGCGTGGGTGGCAACGCCTAGAGGGTCGCAGAGTAGACGTAAGACGACCGATAGGTCTAGACAGGTTGTCCCAGTTACTGGCCACACTCCCTAACACATGCTCGTCCCCTTTTGAGTCCTGTTTGTTCCGGACTGCATTTACGCTGGCGTTTCACGGGGCTATGAGAGTTAGTGAGCTGGTTGCAAGGAACAAACAGGATGTGACGGGGGGCTTGTGCAGGGAACATGTTCAGATCAGGGGGGATGCGATGATTGTCTCCTTTCTCAGGTCTAAGACCGACCAAGATGGGAGAGGGGACTGCACGATCATTCGCAGGAACCCCGAGTCATCCATGTGTCCGGTACAGTGCTTAGAAGATTACCTAGCACGGAGAGCGGCATCAGGGGGGGGGACATTGTTGAGGCATGCAGACGCCACCCCGCTGACGAGGTTTCAGTTTCAACGGGTGCTTGCAATGGCCGTTGCCGCAGCGGGCTTGGACCCGGGCGAATTTGGGACCCACTCCTTTCGGATAGGGGCTGCCACTGAAGCTACAGCCAGGGGTCTTAATGTAGAGCAAGTGAAACGTGTGGGGCGCTGGTCCTCCAATTGTTATAAGAGGTACGTGCGATTGCATATGTTGTGAAGCTGTAACCATGTACTCACGCCTCTTGTCTTTTGTTTGTTTGCAGTTGCGCAAGCCTACGCGGCAGGGCAGACTGTGCAGTCAACCCAACACCAGGCCAGCGGTCGCACGTCACCGGCTGTGAGGAAGGAGGTGTGGGTCGTGGGCCACTCATACGTGAGACGGGCCGCAGACGTATTCAAAGCAGGTGACATGATTCACGTACCTGGGGAATACGGGTACAGAGTGTCCTTCTACGGAAGGGGCGGTCTCTGTATTGACCAGTTTCAGGAATTTTTTGAGGGTTTGTTAGAGCGGATGAGGTCACCGCCGTCCATAGTCATAGTGCATTTGGGGGGCAATGATTTGGTCACCACCGGTAGACGACTTCTCCTGGAGGCTATGCTTTCCACGGTAAGTTGGTTAGCGAGGAGAGTTCCGGGGTGCCTAATTGCGTGGTCTCATATGATCCCACGAAAAGTGTGGCGGGGAGCTATCTCGATCCCTGCTTTGAATCATTCTGTTAAAAAATTGAATAACAAAGTGAGTAGGTTGTTCCGTTCCAAGACATTGCATTCGATCTCGCATAATTGTATTAATGATGACAGTATGTATTTGGGGGATGGGGTGCATTTGTCGAGGGCGGGGAATGAGTTACTCATAGGAGACTTCTTAGCCTGGTTAAAATCTTTAAAACATGACCTTTAGGTAGGAGTTTTGTGGGGGGTCCGGATAGCCGGTCAACTATCCGGACCTGTGGCGGTAAGGTCATGATCGGTGAGCACTAATTGGTAGATCCCTATGAGTGGGCGTCACCCAACACGGATGGGAGCGCTCGGGAGAGGTGGCCATTGGCCCCTCGGTGGGGAGGCGGTCCCGTCTAAGGGCGGGTCGCCGGAAGTAAAGGAAAGGCGGTCAAGGCCCCTTCCTTTGTAGGAGGGGTTACAGCCCCCTCCTGGGGAATTTCCCGGGGCCAGTGTCATCTGCGACGGCAGATGCGGTAAGTTGTGTGGGGTGGGGAGAGGTCAACGATACCTTCTAAATACCACGCACAAGTGTTCGAACGACCTTTAAATGGCGTCGAGTCTTAAGTGCCCCCGTCAAGACAAGGGAAATTGTTAGTAGTTGCACTTGAGGTAAGCCTCTGTGCTGTCGCCCTTCCCAAGTGGGAGGGGTAAGTCTGGTTAGGGATCTTGACACCGGTTATGACCTTGCCGTTGGCCCTTAAACGTTAGGATGTACAATTTCAGTGTTCTTAGAGAATGTTTTTGTAGGATGCTAGTTCGGCTAGGAGAACCTCTGTATTAGAGATTATGTTAAGGTTAGCCAAACATCGTAATGTGATAATGAAATTGTACATAATATGAAAACGTTTAATGTTTTAATTTTTTGTTTTAATAAATACGGCCGCGGGATGGTCACTCCATCCCACATCCAAAAACTTTAAGACTGTTTCCGGTTTCCCTCCTTTTGGGGATTGTGTTGAGAGGGGGTGGCGGGTATCTCAGCCATATGGAAAGGGGCGACCACTCGGTCCCCCCGAACGTATGGCTGAGTGCCTCGATCCCCCCGGGAAGCCATTTTTGGGCGGGAGGCGCGTCTCGGCTGGTATGCCCGAAGCGGCGTAGCCGGGGCGCGCCTTTTTCCCGCCCTAGAGTGGGCTGGCCTAGACACCGACGCAGCCAGCCACGCCCTCGGGGCGGGCAGGGGCGGGTTTTCGCCCGCCCTGAAGACGGATAAAAGAAGGCGCAAGACCAGAAGACGTCCTCTTGTTCTTGTGCTCCGAAGCTGCACCTCCTCGCTACACGTGAGCTCGGGACGGAACGAAGAGCCAATTTTGACCCACCCACCAGCCCCTGAGGACAGCAAGTTGTTGTGCAATAAAGTTAATTTATAAGTTTGTTTTTTCCGTTTTCGTTTACAGGCTGTGACAGTATCAGTTTGTGGTTAATCATAATAAAGTATGGTGAAATATCGTCTAGGTTGTTACGATTAAAATGAGTTGTGTAGTGTTACATTGCTAGTATGTTCTTTCGGTCGTAGCGACCAATGTTTTCATAGGTTTGAATAAAATTGTCGTATTTATTTTTGGTAGGCGGTAAGGTCATGATCGGTGAGCACTAATTGGTAGATCCCTATGAGTGGGCGTCACCCAACACGGATGGGAGCGCTCGGGAGAGGGGGCCATTGGCCCCTCGGTGGGGAGGCGGTCCCGTCTAAGGGCGGGTCGCCGGAAGTAAAGGAAAGGCGGTCAAGGCCCCTTCCTTTGTAGGAGGGGTTACAGCCCCCTCCTGGGGAATTTCCCGGGGCCAGTGTCATCTGCGACGGCAGATGCGGTAAGTTGTGTGGGGTGGGGAGAGGTCAACGATACCTTCTAGATACCACGCACAAGTGTTCGAACGACCTTTAAATGGCGTCGAGTCTTAAGTGCCCCCGTCAAGACAAGGGAAATTGTTAGTAGTTGCACTTGAGGTAAGCCTCTGTGCTGTCGCCCTTCCCAAGTGGGAGGGGTAAGTCTGGTTAGGGATCTTGACACCGGTTATGACCTTGCCGTTGGCCCTTAAACGTTAGGATGTACAATTTCAGTGTTCTTAGAGAATGTTTTTGTAGGATGCTAGTTCGGCTAGGAGAACCTCTGTATTAGAGATTATGTTAAGGTTAGCCAAACATCGTAATGTGATAATGAAATTGTACATAATATGAAAACGTTTAATGTTTTAATTTTTTGTTTTAATAAATACGGCCGCGGGATGGTCACTCCATCCCACATCCAAAAACTTTAAGACTGTTTCCGGTTTCCCTCCTTTTGGGGATTGTGTTGAGAGGGGGTGGCGGGTATCTCAGCCATATGTTGTTACATGACAAAATGATCATACGGTGGCGTACCTCTCACATGAGGGTAAAGACCACATTACAAATCTACTGCACCTAATATGTGCCTATGACTTATAGGTAATAAATGCATTTAGACCAACATCTCAGGTATGCACATGAAATTGCCCGGACTTATAAAAGGAAGGCTTAACTCATGTTGTGCGGGTAAAGGCCATAGTATTTTTAAGAGAGGACAGTATTCAAGACAGGGTGGCTAATTGGGAAAAAGAGCTGTCTTGTTCATTAAGCCCAGATTCAATCGAGTCAAAAGTGAACATCCATTTTAACTCACGGGTATTGAGGATGTTGGAGATGTTCCCACCCCGGGGTCCGAGTGTGGCTTTTTCTAGGATCACCCATTTTAAACTTTCAGGTGTATGTCCTGAGGTTAAGAAGTGGTCAACCAAAGGTGCGCCTTGTACTTGACATCGGATATGACTCATGTGTTGGAGTATCCTCACCTTTGCTTTTTGTTGAGTCTGGCCAATGTATATCAGTTGGCATGGACATAGGCTAGCATAGATAATGTTAACAGAGTTGCAGTTAGTATGTGTCTTAAGCAGAATTTTGTGATGACGATATGCAAACTCTTTTGTCTGGATCGTGCTCTCGCATGCTTTGCAGCTGCCGCATCTAAAATGGCCTATAATCGGAGGTAGATTCCACAGAGCGGTGATGGTGGGATCCTCTGGTGTCTTGAGGAAGGAACGCACCACATGATCCTTGACACTTCTTGCTTTTTTAAAAGCATGTAATGGCGGGTCAGTTTGTAGGATGTCATCCGAAATGAGTTGCCAGTGGTGGTTGATTATGCGCTTTATTTGGTTACTTTTTGTGTTGAAGGTAGTCACACAGACAATTCTTTGTTCAGATTGGTTTTGTTCAGTCTTTGGAACAAGTAGCTCATCACGTGGGTAGAACCATGCCCTCTTCCTTGCTCGCTTAATTAGTTGTTGGGGATATCCTCTGCTTACCAGTCTTTGTTTGAGTTCTTCTGACTCAGTATAATAATGGTCTTTATTAGAGCAGTTCCAGCGTATACGTAGGAATTGCCCGAAGGGCAGGTTATCACGTAATGCTCGGGGATGGTGACTGTCGTAGTGCAGGAGTGAATTTCTTTCAGCAGGTTTCCGATAAAGTGTAGTTAATAATTGACCTGAGTTCTCATAGATGGTAAGGTCCAAGAAATTAATCTGATGATTATCTGATTGGATCGTGAACTTGATGAATTGGGATTGCTCATTCAGCCAGCCAAAAAACACCGTGAGGTCTTGCAAGTCGCCGTCCCATATCAGTAGGATGTCGTCTATATAGCGCATCCAGAGACTGACGTGGTCTCTGAATGGGTTAATCTGACTAAGCACAGTGTCTTGCTCAAAGGCTGCCATGTACAGGATGGCTACATCAGGAGCAAAAGGAGCCCCCATTGCAACTCCTGACGTCTGGATGTAGAATTTATCCTTGAAGATAAAAAAGTTCTTAGTCATGGCTATACGCAGGAATGCAACAATAAATTCTGTAGGTACTTGGACTGGAGCAGGTCGCTGGTTCAGGCAACGGTTGATAACCATAAGCGCTTCCTGTTGAGGAATGCACGTATACAACGATACGACGTCGCAAGTAGCTAAAAGCTGATGATCCGCGTCAAATGTTAATCCTTCTACCGTGTTTATGGTATGCATGGTATCACGCAAATAGGCTGGAGTTGCCTCTGCAATCGGTTTTATGAAGAAATCAATATATTTGCCCAGGGGCTCGAGGATGGAACCACAGCCGGACACAATGGGACGGCCAGGGGGGTTCGTCATTGATTTGTGAATCTTTGGTATGGTATAGATAGTTGCCAAGCGTGGATATGGTTTATTCAGGAAATTAAATTCTAATTCCGATAGGAATCCTTGATCAAGACCAGCTTGGGTGATCTCCAGAATTTCCCGTGCAATAGCTTGTGTAGGATCCGATCGTAGTAGTTGGTAACTAGTACCATCATTCAACTGACGAAGAATTTCCGATTCATAGGAGCTGACATCTTGCACCACAATAGCACCACCCTTGTCGGCCGGCTTGATAACAAGTTGGGCATTTTGTGCCAAAGTTTGAAGGGCCAATTTCTCATTTTTGCTTGTGTTGAATCTGGTGTAACATTTTGTTCCCAGGAGTTGTAATATATCTCTTAGCACAACAGATTCGAATGCCAGAATCTTGTGTGACATGACACTGTTGAACGGAACAAATGTAGATGGAGGTCTCAGTCCTGTAACAGTTGATTGGATGTTTGGTGCGGAGTTGCGGAAGAAATACTTTAGCCTTATTTTGCGAAAAAATCGATACAGTTCAGTGCGGATGATAAATGAGTCAGGGTGGTTGGTGGGGACATATGATAATCCTTTTGCCAGAATTTTAATTTCGTCGTTGTTCAAAGTGTGTTTTGATATATTCACAACAGGATTGTCAGACGCAGGTGGAGCGCCTCCCAATAGTCTTAACCGGGGGTGGATTTCAGAATTCGTACCAGTCTGTGAATCTACAAGACCTGTTACCATCTGTAGGTTTTGTTGCGTGTGATGCGTTCCCCATGTTGGGGTTCTGGCTGGAAATGTACCTGCTTTTGCGGTTGGCCACGACCTCCATTCCATGTGTTTGTGTTTTGTTGAGATCCACGTTGTTGGCCGCGTTGCCAGGTATTGCCTCTGCCGCGAGGTGGACGCCATGTCCCCTGGCGTTGCCCTAAAAAAGGGTTATATTGAAATTGCTGGTTGTACCCAAAGTCAGGGTAATTCTGTTGGTAGCTGGGACCGGGTTGGTCTTGCTCACCCTCTGAGCTATAAGAGGAGTCTGAAAAGGTATAATAATTCCGTCTGCCTCTAAAAGTACCCCGACCTCGGTTAGTAAATCTGCCTTGGTTATCTTGTCGGAAGTAGTCTTCTTGAAGATATGGATACGTTTTCTTCTTGTCATACAATCTAATGTCGCGTGCCAGTTTCTCAAGCTTACGATTTTGGGTTGTAAGGTCGAAGTCCTTGAGTGTGGCTTCTAGGTTGGTAATGGTCTCTTTGGCACTTGCAAAGTTCGAATCAGCCGATATTTCTGCCTTCAAGGTTTTGATTTCAGCAGTGATTACTTGAATTTGTTCAGCAGCTGTTTCCACTCCAAGGACCATCCAGTGGCGGCTGCAGTTATTCGCCACGTGGCTGAATCCCTCCCTAAATTTAGGTACCTCCACAAAGATAGCTGGTTCGATCTTGATTTGCAATCCGATAGGGATGATGTTTTCTTTGAGGTACTTAGTGAGGAGATGGCCGTGCCACCGTGTGCGGATCAGCTTTTTCTCCAAACGCTCAAGACGGGAGATCTTGTCCTTCAGTGTAAAGTCAATGGTTGGAATATCGGAGGAGATAAACACGTTATTGGGATCCTCTAATAATTTGTCAATGTAATCCTCAGAATAGGATAGCAGTTCAGCCATGATGTGCACAGGTCAAATGAATTGAACATGAAAAGGAACCTCGCAGAACATCGTCTGCTCGAAGTAGAGTATTACTAGGGGGGTGGACCCAGTTAAAGTTACGGGGACCTGGGTTAGTAAGCGAATAAAGAGAAGGGGTCCCAGTAATAAGGAAGCATTAACCAAGGAAGTAAAAATAATCAAACCAACAAAACTTCAATCCACATTGCACAGGTAGTGGGCTGAGGATCTATTTAGGCTATGACGTCCTTCATCCCATCTCGCAAACCCTGATAAAATATAGACATCTGCTTTTCCTCTGGCCATGACGATTCTGCCACCAACCGATTAAAGGATGTTAGATAAGTGACCAGTTCATTCCGTCCCTGTCTTAATTCCAACAGTTCTTTATCTGCACTGAAAGAGGTGGTTCGCCGATCGAACACTTTCTCGAACTCGGCTCTAAAAGCCCCTCAGTCAGATAGTATGGCATCGTCTTTTCTCACCAAAGGGACAGCCCAATTGCCGGCATCGCCTATCATATATGAGATGGCGAACGCCACCCTTGAATGGTGATTTGGAAAGGACGCGGGTTTACATGAGAAATGCATCATGATTTGGGTCAGGAATATCTGGATCTTCGAAGGATCCCCTGAATACCTTTCGGGGCTTGCCAATGGTATGGGTGGAGGCACAGTAACCTGAATCCGTGGATTAAGTGTGGCTGCATCAAAGGGATTGCCTGCCATCCTGTCCACTCTGTCTCGTAAAGCAGTGGTTTCTGCTCTAGAGGCTATCAGCTCCTGCTGAACTAAAGCAAGAGCTTGTAAGACATCCTCAAGTGTAGCCATGTTTGTTCACCAATCCTATCGGGCGAAGCTTTTAACGTGGCACGTAATTCTGTCAGGCCCCGCTCCGCAGGATACGATCGATGAACAAAGGGGTCCACCTCCTGATGTTACCAACACCCTGGATGTAAAACACAGGGGGTTCGAACCATCAGGCGAGGGATAAATAATGAAAAGAGACCGGGGAAGGGAAGGGGTCAGCAGGGACAAGGGATCTGAAATGACAAAACATAGGAATTATAGCACACATCTATGTATAAGTCTACTCTCATTAAATCTCACTAGAACTAGAATACCTTATGAGGCTGTACACATTCCTCCAACCATAATAAGACAGATATAGTCCAGCTTCCTGCAACAAAACACAGTAGTTATTACACCAATCGCTATTCACTACACCTCCAAACCAACTCATTAACGCCAATACCCATACACACCATATCATGAGGATTAGGACTTTTCATATGACCCCATAGACTTGTAGTCCTCTACTTATTCAAGGCAGTAGAGATCACTTCCCCAGTAGTTCATAAACCACAAAAGAGTTGAAGAGAGGAAGCTCTATAATCACTCGAATATGCTATTGTCATTTCACTGAAAAAGGGCAAGGAAAGAATAATGGACCACAGACGGAGAAACAATAGGTTAGTGTTCACCCTGTAACATGTCTGTGTTTGCTGAACGGTAACGTGTGGTTGCAACCACCACTACGTTCCGCTGCAAGCAACTATTCACCAAGTATTCCAAAGCACCGGCGGTAGGTAGTTGTGACCACCACTCTACCCCAGCGATAACGTGATCCAAAACACCCTCGGTGTTTAAATACGGAAACCCACCGTCAATCCCCTTCAGTCCCAAGCCCAAGAATAAAGTCACAATCCAAGACAAACGAACTTCACGGTAACTGGCAGCAGCCGCCGCTCAGTTCCGCGGACAACAAAATCTGTTTATCAGTTCCCCCCTTCCGAACTAGCACGCGTCCGCCGACGCGTATCCTCCAGCACACAAACGGAGAATTAGCAACAACAAGGAAAAAAGCACGCGAGCAGAGCGGCTCCCAGCGGCTATAATGCCCAACACTGTACCTCACAAGAACGGGTGATGTCGGGTCCGTGGCTCCAGCCGAATTGCACAGCTTCACGCCGCAGCTAACAGGACTCTCTCCAATCTCGACAACAACAAAGCAAAGGCTCAAAATTACGTGCAACTTCCTTCCTGTCTCCACCGCCCATATACTTCCTGAAACAGATGCTCATGAGAATTGTAGTTCCTTAACAAATTGGGCAGGCGCGGTGAGGCTTGCTCCTGACAGTTTGTAGTACACGGTTCCTTCTTGCCAGGTACGATCTTCAAGGATATAATCTAATTCAAATTTTGCCATGAAGATATTAGCATAAATACATGCACCTGGAAATCCCATTGCTGTTCCAGTGAGTTGGGTATAAAATTCATTGAGCCATACAAAATAGCTATTTTCTAAGCAAAATTCCAATAGTTTCATAACCAGGTATTTTTGTTGATCTGGTTTATCTGTTCTCAATAGGGCCCATTCCATGGCTTCCAGTCCCTGCTTATGAGGGATTGACGTGTATAAAGACGTCACGTCTATGGTGCATAGTGTCAATTCCATGTCTTCTTCAATTGCAATGGTTGAAAGACTTCTAAGAAAGTCGGATGTGTCTTCCAAATATGTTGGCCATTCCTGAATGAATGTTTGCATCTGAGCATCAATGTAAATTCCTAAATTCTCAAAGATTGATGAGCATCCAGACACTATAGGTCTGATCGGGGGATTCCTCAAATTTTTATGTACTTTCGGTAGAAAGTATATCCGTGGTCTTCTGGGATAAATTTACTTTAAATAACGTCTGGTTGTGTTGTTAATCCATCCCAGTTCTTCTGCCTTTTCTAAAATTTTGTCCAAATTTTGAGAGATTTCCAAAGTTGGGTCTTTTTCAAGTTTAGCATAGGTTTTTATGTCTTGAACATGTTCATTGCCTCGTTGAATGTAAAAATCTGAATCCATTATAACTAATCCTCCGCCTTTGTCCGCCTTGTGGATCACTATAGTATTGTTTTTAGCTAAATCCTGTAGGGCGCTGCGCTCTGCTCTTGTCAAGTTGTTCAGCTTTCTTTTATAGTGAATTTTACTCATGTCGGCTTTCACCAAAGTCTCAAATGTGTCAAGGCTTTTGTGTGAAACTGGAGCTAAAAAAGTTGCTTTTAGGTTTGAATTGTTTTTCTGTACTGTCTGCTGTTTCAATAGGGTTCAAAATTGTGAAGAAATGCTTTAGTCGTAACACCGTATGAATAAGAGGTAGGTGCACAGCACGTTTGATAGAAGGTGTAACTGATGGCTATTCAGTAAGGGTGCACTCGAGGGTGGTGTTACCGTCAGACACCATAAGATATCAATGAGATAGTGTAAGCAAAAGATTTGCATTTACATCCCCTCATGGAGGCACTCCGGATTGTTCATAGAAATGAATCAATAGGTCGAATTCAAAGTAGGTTTATTCGATATATTTGAAGTTTTTCAATTCATAAAGTTCAAAAGTTCATTGATATTGTCAACATATCATTACAGCGAACCATAAAACTCCAATGCATTTCGGGCTACGCGCCCTTTGTCAAGGAGAGGCTGAAAAAAGAAAGAAACAGAGCCCGGGTCAGGGTTGGGAAGGTTGAAAACGGGAGCGGTATTGGCCATTAAATATACATGGAAAATTTTGAAAAAACACACATTTATGAAAATTCTAGATTCCATGACAAAATCAAAATGTATGTAAGATACATAGACAATCTTTTTTTCCTATGGGCAGACTCACAAGAAGAGCTAATTGCAGCCCTCACGGATCTCAACACTAAAGACTCACGCATCTGCCTCACTTGGCAGATAAGCAACACAGAAATTTCCTTTCTTGATGTGTTGGTAAAAATCCACAACCTTCCTGAATAGCCATCAGTTACACCTTCTATCAAACATGCTGTGCACCTACCTCTTATTCATATTGTGAATCACTCTTATCCGCCTACCGGCAGGGAGCACGCCTACCAAACATGCAATTTGAAGAAATCTCAAGAAGCACTGAAGCAAGGGCTCATACCCTCGCCTATGATGAAAACGAATGCCAACGCATTTATGGATTGATTGAAGAAGACATTAGCCCGACCACACCCTCCCGCAATAAAGAGCAATGCCTTAAACAACTTCTGTACCTATCGAAACGCCATATCAACCAGAAACTACATGCGAGTACGCTGCTAAAATACCATCGAGCCCTCAGAATTCCACGCGGTTTACGTATAGCTCTAAAGCCGTCTCTTTGTAAGAACTCCAAAGACTTTAAAGATAAATGGAATGGCATACTTAATAAATGCAGCCTTGATCTCATTCTACTTATCGTTGAAGAACTGGCCAGCATTCTAAAAGACCTTGAACAAGAAATTAAGGAAACTGATCGTCAACTTAAAGATCTACTCACACCAGAAGAACTAACTTCCACACTTGAAGACATGAAAACCATTCTTGATAAACATCAACGAGAAATTAACGAACGCAAGATTCGTAAATATCGAAGGGACACGCTTGATTACAAGCTCGACGAAGTGTATACATGGGCTGACGTATACGCTCAACGCCGACGAAACAAACCTTATAACACCCAAACTGACACTTCTTCTTCAGGAAGTGATTCGTCTTATCGTCCCTCACAAAAAACATCTACCACTTCCTCTGTAAACCGCACATCTACTAACGATCAGGCATCTTCCTCTACCACCGGACCAGACCAATCTTCCACGGTTCATTTTTTAGAATCAGGCCCAGAAACAATCGTAGACCCCGGAGGAGCAAGAAGAAAAGAACTGGAAAAAAGCCCTCCGAACACACGAAGCACTGTAACCAAGAAGGATCTCAAGACCAAACAACCAACTTAGTCATCAATATTTCTGATACAGACATCTCCAAACATCAAATGAACCTCCTCGAAAAGGGCACTTCATTTGTTCCTGTAACTCACACCAACCTTCTTGAGTTAGAAGTGAGTACCTTCAAGCTCACTAGGAAACTTAGGCTACGTCACTTCTTTGAGAACGTTTTACCTCCTAACATTGACGCCAAAAGTGATCAACTCATGGGCCTACGCCCGCCCAGTAATTATCTGGCTCCCCAGAGCCACAAAAGCATCGATCTATTTGAGAACCTGGTAAAAAATGACTTGTCTAAAATGAATTTTAAAAAACTCAGCAAACATCGTAACACTTCACAAAAAGACCGTGATACATTAAAATCCTTGGCTAACAATCCGAATATTCGATGTGCCAAAGCCGACAAAGGTGGAGCTCTTGTGATCATGAATACGACCATGTACACACAACGCTTACTTGAACATATTCAAGACCCCAACACCTACATGGAGCTTAATAATAATCCCACCAAAGAGTTTCAAAACACTCTACTGAACATCATTGACAAAGCTCACCAATCGGGGATAATCGAAGACCGTACTAAAAAGTATCTTTCTAAAGAATATCCCAGAAGCCCTAGAATTTTCATGAGCCCGAAAATTCATAAAAACCTCCTTGACCCGCCTTTTCGGCCCATCGTTTCCACAAAAGGATCCATTTACGAGCCCACTGGCAAATATCTAGACAGGTATCTTCAACCTTTGGTTATCAAATCTTCAAGTTACATAAAAGACACCACCGAATTCCTCAATAAACTTGCTTCAGTTGAAATTACCAATGATGAACCATTGATCCTATGTACAGCCGACGTCAGTTCATTATATACTTCCATACCCCATCAGGGAGGTATTGAAGCAGTTGAACAAGCCTTACTCGAGAGCAATATTGACCCCAAAATGCAGACATTTCTCATGGAACTTATGATCTACACACTGTATCATAGCTATTTCCAGGAAAACGACAAGTGGTACCTTCAGCTTACAGGAATGGCGACGGGAAACTGTGCGGCTCCTACCTACGCCAATATATACATGGAAAATTTTGAAAAAACACACATTTATGAAAATTCTAGATTCCATGACAAAATCAAAATGTATGTAAGATACATAGACGATCTTTTTTTCCTATGGGCAGACTCACAAGAAGAGCTAATTGCAGCCCTCCCGGATCTCAACACTAAAGACTCACGCATCTGCCTCACTTGGCAGATAAGCGACACAGAAATTTCCTTTCTTGATGTGTTGGTAAAAATCCACAACCAGAAAATAGTCACCGACTTACATCGCAAAGCTACCGACCGCAACAACACATTGCATTATCACAGCTTCCATCAAGGGTCTCTTAAAAAGCATTTGCCTTTCTCACAAATGTTGCGTGTTAAACGTATTGTTTCCGAACAAGACACCTACAACAACCGCATCAAGGAGATGCATCAACGTTTCTTAGATAGAGGCTACCCCAGGCAAATCCTCAATGAAGCAGAAACACGTGTTGCCAACATCCCTAGACAACAGAGTCTAGTCAAACACATTAAACCTCCCACTCAACGCATGGTTCTTGTCTCAAAATTCTCCACAGCCACCAACAAGTTCAAGAAAATCATTCTTAATCATTGGTCCATTCTCCAAATAGAACCAGACTTTCAGAACATTTTTAACAGCCCTCCACTGTTCGCTCACACGCGTGGTAAAAACATCAAAGAGATTCTCTCCACGCAACCCACCACTCATCAAAATTTCAAAGGAACCCAACCATGCCAAAACTGTAACAACTGTAATTGCATAATCAGAGGAAATCAAATTAAACATCCCATGAAAGGCAACTCTATCAAATTACGTGTGAATGCAACATGTGACTCCATGAACCTTATTTACGCCCTAAAATGCCCATGCGGCAAATTATACGTCGGTAAAACTGAAAGAAAGATCAAAGTTCGTATTAACGAACACAAGTCCAATATTCGTACGAAACAGGAAAAATCCAACATTGCTACACATTTCCAGGAATTTCACCACACCATAGCACAACTGCAATTCACTGTGCTAGAATGTGTTACTCGCACCGAAGGGATTGACAATCGCAAACTGCTACTACAGAAAGAACTAGAGTGGACTTTTCGTTTGCAAACTCTTAAGCCTCATGGATTAAATGATCGCGTAGAATATAGTTGCTACCTATAATCTACAACTGTTTACAATCTGCATTGCTCTTTATTAATCTTTATTAATCGTTATTAATTTTCAATTCTTATGTTACTTCTTATGTTTACTTTCATCTTTTGACTGCTTACTACAGATACATTGTCCTTCATCTGTTTTTCTTTTCTCTCCCCATTCAAACATGGCCACCATCCCCGGATTCTTAGTCCTTCCTCCATGTTACCTTTAGTTTATACTTCCCCCTTCACAACACTTCGTTTCCAGACCGTCGCGTTATCTACACTGACCGCCTCGGCGCGTACCATGTAGTAAGTACTGGTCCTCGTACAGTCCTCCCTGGGGACGTTAAGGATACTTTAAAGATCACTCACCCCTCTATATCCGGCATCACATACTCGGTAATATTTCATTCGTACCCAGGTGCATTTATCACGCGTTTTATCATTTGATTCACTCTGCACTTTACTGTATCCTTCTTGCGCTTCGCATTAAACTTTCCTTGCCCACACCCCAATCGACACATCATCTCACCATATTGATCGGCACTCGGTAACAATTTAATGGCCAATACCGCTCCCGTTTTCAACCTTCCCAACCCTGACCCGGGCTCTGTTTCTTTCTTTTTTCAGCCTCTCCTTGACAAAGGGCGCGTAGCCCGAAATGCATTGGAGTTTTATGGTTCGCTGTAATGATATGTTGACAATATCAATGAACTTTTGAACTTTATGAATTGAAAAACTTCAAATATATCAAATAAACCTACTTTGAATTCGACCTATTGATTCATTTCTATGAACAATCCGGAGTGCCTCCATGAGGGGATGTAAATGCAAATCTTTTGCTTACACTATCTCATTAGTCGTAACACCCTCATAAATTTGAAGAATGCTACTTCTGTTTCAAGTTCATTGGTGTGGTATGTACTAACGAAAGTTGTCCCTTTGTTCAGCAATCTTTCCTCAAATTTAGACAAAGGATATTTCAAAATGTTAATTACGAGGTTTTCGTTTGACTCTGTAGTCCAGTTTTCTTCGCTAGTTCTTTCTCTTTGTCCTTTTCCTTTTCCTCTTCGCCTCTTTTTTCGCTCGACTGGATGGATGAGTGGTCTGGTGGTTTGCTTTGAGGTTGGCCCTTCTCTAAAAAAGCATCTGATGTAGAAGTTGTTGCTGTATCTGTTGTTGTGGGTAAATGGCGAGTATTTAACAAGGACCCCCTGAAGGTATAGATACAATAGATCCTAGGTCAGGGAAAGCAAAATTTATGACAAAAAACAACCTAGGCAGCTAATGTTTGACAATGTAATATACATAAGGACAATTGGCTACACATTATTATAAAAATACAAGTTTTATTTTAAAATTCAATACATATAAAAAACGAATAGCGTAAATATAAGGAAGACAACAAACACAATTTGAATCATACAGTGTCAATACAATTTATACATTTATAACATTTCATGTAAACAAGATTAAAAAGATTAAAACCAATTATTATGAGTGCCTGCAAACCTGGTTTTTGACGCTGTTGCGAGGTGATAGGTGGTCTAGAAGTACTTGCATCACTATCTGAAACTACACTTTCTTCGGATGAAGCAGCTTGTTGTTTCTTATTGGTGTATCTCCTTTTCGCGTAGATTTACGCCCAAGTGTAAGCTTCATTCAGCTTGTAGTCAATTGTGTCGCGCTTAAATTTGCGCAATTTTGTTTCCTGGAGTTCCTTTCCATACTTGTCCAGTCTTACTTCTATTTCCTCTAAAAATTTGGACCATGGTTCTTCTTCCATTTTTGCAGACAGTTCCTTCTTGACGTTGAATATTTCCTCTTCTAAATCTCTTATTGTTTTTGCAAGCTCTTCTATTAACAATAATATCAAATCTAGTGAGCATTTATTCAATATTTCAAACCCTTTTTCCATGAATTGCGGATTGTTGTTTAATCTGTATAGCATAGGACGAATGGCTAATCTAAGGCCTCTTGGGATTCGTTTCACACGGTGATACTGTATGAGTGTTGACGCGTGAAGATGCTGGTTTAGTTCACGCCTTGTTAAGTATTCTAGTTGCTTAAGCTGTTGTGCAACAGAACCTCCCTGAGCATCAAAAGTCTTTGTTTCTTTGATTAGTTTGTAGATTTGAGTAGCTTCATCGGTGGTGTACACTTTAGTATTTGCTCTGTTATCCGTAATTGCCGCAATTGAATCAAAAGAAATTTTGACTGTGGTGCAAGTGCCCGTTATTTGCAGTATAAGTAACGATGAATGAGTACGGGTACTGCACTCACTTTAATCAATTTGTTTTGGTGTTTGTACGATATGTGTGCTGCGCTAGATTAGTGCCTGCTCACTGTGAAATGATAAAGTCTATGGCCTGGTACCTGAGGTCACCAGGACTCTAGCACGCACTACAATGAATTCAAATTCTCCAGTAATATATTCAAATCAGTTTTATCAGATTATTTAGGGTAAAGCATCACAAGTTCAATCGTTGTCATACATGAATTATGTACACAATAAACAATTTAAATTTCCATTGTATCATTGTTTGCATGAATCATACTGAATAATATATACGGTAAAAAAAAAAACAATGCATTTCGGGGCTGAAGCCCTTTGTCAGGGGTCTGTTGAAAGAAAGAAAAAAGAAGAAGAGAAAAGAAACTCAGTTACTCTTAATGCCTGAGAGGAACATGTGACTTCTACATTTTATGCAACTTAGCGATTCTTACCACGAGTATAGGGTCAACGACTTCTTATTGAGGTGATTTATGTTGTATAACAACGTGACATCTAAAGAAAAAATGTCACTTTAATACTTATGTTTTAGGAAATACAGATATCTTTTAGTTATCAGAACTGAAAGTAAGTTTACCTGAGCCTTCTACACCAACTGGGTGTCTGCAACAAAATATATTTGGGTAATCGTTAAGACAAGGCAATCGTGAAGAAAAGAAACATAGCTTTATCAACTGCGCTATACGTCATCCTTCAGGAAAGCGTGTTAAAAATGCTCACCTGTAAAGAATCTTGTAAATGCGTGTACGGAAAACCCCTATGTAAAATAAAGAAATGCGTGGACTGATGAGCTTTATGCGATACATTAAACCAATCTCGTTTGAAAATTCTCACGAATTTAGAAATAAAAGGTACCTGCGAGCTTCTTCGAGGAATATCTCGATCTCGCTACTTTGAATATATGCGTTCCGCTGTAGGAAAAGGAGTGAACGCATTCAGAAAACTGCTCTATGGTCTATGTAATATAAGTTAGTACTAGCTCAAAGTTGTGAGCTTACCGTGTATGTAGAGGCGTCTCGTTGAACACAATGTCCGAGGTTGAATGCGCCGACCGGAGCGAGCCTAGCTTATGAGTCCTTTCTTGTTTGTTAGTTGCTCGCTATAGTGAGATAGACAACGGACTAATCAGCGTCATAATTTAACGGGCGCCATTAGTAAAGGGTAAAAGTCGGTGAAAGTCGGCTATTTAATCATATTGCGAACTCCTTACATAATTAATGTGGGCTAAATACGACGTCGCCCGATTAATAGCTGCGCACTTGAAATAAAATAAAATAAAATAGAAAACACGATAGTTCAAAAGAAGAAAAGAACAACAAAATTCAATGAGTACAGATCAAACAAAATACCACCATTAGTTAAAGTGCATAATCCTGCCTATTTACAATCTTTTGTTGACGAACCTCAATCCTAAGCTAGTATACCCTTTGTAGGCTCATGTGTGCCTATGTACGTTTATGTGGTCAAGAAGTGTGATTGGTGTGCCACTGTGTCGAATGTGCATACACATCACGGCGGGTTCGAGTCCCTAGAGGGTCCTATTACAGAATTATTTACAAAAAGCAAGTCATTTCCATTTTATCATTTAACTCGTTAGGGGTCAAAGTTTGTAATTCCCGGATCCAAAAGGCTTCTCTTTGGAGAAGGATCTTCGCATTATCCTGTCCTAATCGCTGTGGGACAAGCTCGATGATTTGAAATCTCAATTGGGCTATGGTATGCCCTGTGTCCATCCAATGTTTTGCCAACGGGGAGGTGCTGTTCTTATTACGAATCCGACTTTTGTGCTCAGACAGTCGTAGTTTGAGTTTCTTATCTGTCTTCCCAACGTACAATAACCCGCATGGACATTTAATTGAGTAAACTACGTGTTCTGAATTGCAACTGGTAGTATGTCTCAGTGGAATTCTTTCGCCTGTGCGTGGGTGCAATAAAGTATTCCCCAATATAGCATTATTGCAGTTCTTGCAATTAAAGCATCGAGTTGTGCCTTTGTAGGTTTCTTGCTCTTGAATATTCATCTCATTTCTTAGTGGTTTACTTAGCATTTCCTTCAGATTCTGTGCTCGTTTATAAGCAAACAAGGGCTTATCGATGAACAATTCTCCAAAGTCTTTTTCAACTTGCAGAATCTCCCATCTTTTCTGAATTATTCTTTTTATATCTCTGGAGGCTGTCGAATATTTTGATACAAAAACCATCCTCTTATTGACTGTTTTAGGTTTTTTTGCAAAAGTTCTGTCCTTGGGATTGTTTTAATTTTTTCAATTTGCGCCTCTAGCAATTTTTTGGGGTATCCCCTGTCCAAATATCTTTGCTTTTGTTCTACTAGACTTTTTCACATTTTACATTGTCAGATGATATCCTCTTTATCCTCATGAACTGCGATATTGGTAATTTGTTGATTAGACTAGCAGGATGAAAACTTCCATAGAGCAAAGCTGTGTTCTTATCAGTTGATTTTTTGAAAAGTTTTGTCTGGATTGTATTGTCCACTAACTCTACCATGACGTCCAAAAATGGTAGGGATGTATTACTGATGTTGTGAGTGAATTGAATCCTTGGGTTAGCTAGATTCAGACTCTTAATGTTCTGCAAGAGTTCTGAGGAGGACCGTTTCCAGATTATAAAAACATCATCAATGTACCGTTTATAGTACACGGTTCCTTCTTGCCAGGTACGATTTTCAAGGATATAATCTAATTCAAATTTTGCCATGAAGATATTAGCATAAATACATGCACCTGGAAATCCCATTGCTGTTCCAGTGAGTTGGGTATAAAATTCATTGAGCCATACAAAATAGCTATTTTCTAAGCAAAATTCCAATAGTTTCATAACCAGGTATTTTTGTTCATCTGGTTTATCTGTTCTCAATAGGGCCCATTCCATGGCTTCCAGTCCCTGCTTATGAGGGATTGACGTGTATAAAGACGTCACGTCTATGGTGCATAGTGTCAATTCCATGTCTTCTTCAATTGCAATGGTTGAAAGACTTCTAAGAAAGTCGGATGTGTCTTCCAAATATGTTGGCCATTCCTGAATGAATGTTTGCATCTGAGCATCAATGTAAATTCCTAAATTCTCAAAGATTGATGAGCATCCAGACACTATAGGTCTGATCGGGGGATTCCTCAAATTTTTATGTACTTTCGGTAGAAAGTATATCCGTGGTCTTCTGGGATAAATTTGCTTTAAATAACGTCTGGTTGTGTTGTTAATCCATCCCAGTTCTTCTGCCTTTTCTAAAATTTTGTCCACATTTTGAGAGATTTCCAAAGTTGGGTCGTTTTCAAGTTTAGCATAGGTTTTTATGTCTTGAACATGTTCATTGCCTCGTTGAATGTAAAAATCTGAATCCATTATAACTAATCCTCCGCCTTTGTCCGCCTTCTGGATCACTATAGTATTGTTTTTAGCTAAATCCTGTAGGGCGCTGCGCTCTGCTCTTGTCAAGTTGTTCAGCTTTCTTTTATAGTGAATTTTACTCATGTCGGCTTTCACCAAAGTCTCAAATGTGTCAAGGCTTTTGTGTGAAACTGGAGCTAAAAAAGTTGCTTTTAGGTTTGAATTGTTTTTCTGTACTGTCTGCTGTTTCAATAGGGTTCAAAATTGTGAAGAAATGCTTTAGTCGTAACACCCTCATAAATTTGAAGAATGCTACTTATGTTTCAAGTTCATTGGTGTGGTATGTACTAACGAAAGTTGTCCCTTTGTTCAGCAATCTTTCCTCAAATTTAGACAAAGGATATTTCGAAATGTTAATTACGAGGTTTTCGTTTGACTCCGTAGTCCAGTTTTCTTCACTAGTTCTTTCTCTTTGTCCTTTTCCTTTTCCTCTTTGCGTCTTTTTTCGCTCGACTGGATGGATGAGTGGCCTGGTGGTTTGCTTTGAGGTCGGCCCTTCTCTAAAAAAGCATCTGATGTAGATGTAGTTGCTGTATCTGTTGTTGTGGGTGCCTGCAAACCTGGTTTTTGACGCTGTTGCGAGGTGATAGGTGGTCTAGAAGTACTTGCATCACTATCTGAAACTACACTTTCTTCGGATGAAGCAGCTTGTTGTTTCTTATTGGTGTATCTCCTTTTCGCGTAGATTTACGCCCAAGTGTAAGCTTCATTCAGCTTGTAGTCAATTGTGTCGCGCTTAAATTTGCGCAATTTTGTTTCCTGGAGTTCCTTTCCATACTTGTCCAGTCTTATTTCTATTTCCTCTAAAAATTTGGACCATGGTTCTTCTTCCATTTTTGTAGACAGTTCCTTCTTGACATTGAATATTTCCTCTTCTAAATCTCTTATTGTTTTTGCAAGCTCTTCTATTAACAATAATATCAAATCTAGTGAGCATTTATTCAATATTTCAAACCATTTTTCCATGAATTGCGGATTGTTGTTTAATCTGTATAGCATAGGACGAATGGCTAATCTAAGGCCTCTTGGGATTCGTTTCACACGGTGATACTGTATGAGTGTTGACGCGTGAAGACGCTGGTTTAGTTCACGCCTTGTTAAGTATTCTAGTTGCTTAAGCTGTTGTGCAACAGAACCTCCCTGAGCATCAAAAGTCTTTGTTTCTTTGATTAGTTTGTAGATTTGAGTAGCTTCATCTGTGGTGTACACTTTAGTATTTGCTCTGTTATCCGTAATTGCCGCAATTGAATCGAAAGACATTTTGACTGTGGTGCAAGTGCCCGTTATTTGTAGTATAAGTAACGATGAATGAGTACGGGTACTGCACTCAGTTTAATCAATCTGTTTTGGTGTTTGTACGATATGTGTGCTGCGCTAGATTAGTGCCTGCTCACTGTGAAATGATAAAGTTTATGGCCTGGTACCTGAGGTCACCAGGACTCTAGCACGCACTACAATGAATTCAAATTCTCCAGTAATATATTCAAATCAGTTTTATTAGATTATTTAGGGTAAAGCATTACAAGTTCATTCGTTGTCATACATGAATTATGTACACAATACACAATTTAAATTTCCATTGTATCATTGTTTGCATGAATCATACTGAATAATATATACAATAAAAAAAAACAATGCATTTCGGGGCTGAAGCCCCTTCGTCAGGGGTCTGTTGAAAGAAAGAAAAAAGAAGAAGAGAAAAGAAACTCAGTTATTCTTAATGCCTGAGAGGAACATGTGACTTCTACATTTTATGCAACTTAGCGATTCTTACCACGAGTATAGGGTCAACGACTTCTTATTGAGGTGATTTATGTTGTATAACAACGTGACATCTAAAGAAAAAATGTCACTTTAATACTTATGTTTTAGGAAATACAGATATCTTTTAGTTATCAGAACTAAAAGTAAGTTTACTTGAGCCTTCTACACCAACTGGGTGTCTGCAACAAAATATATTTGGGTAATCGTTAAGACAAGGCAATCGTGAAGAAAAGAAACATAGCTTTATCAACTACGCTATACGTCATCCTTCAGGAAAGCGTGTTAAAAATGCTCACCTGTAAAGAATCTTGTAAATGCGTGTACGGAAAACCCTATGTAAAATAAAGAAATGCGTGAACTGATGAGCTTTATGCGATACATTAAACAAATCTCGTTTGAAAATTCTCACGAATTTAGAAATAAAAGGTACCTGCGAGCTTCTTCGAGGAATATCTCGATCTCGCTACTTTGAATATATGCGTTCCGCTGTAGGAAAAGAAGTGAACGCATTCAGAAAACTGCTCTATATATGTATATGTATATGTATTTAATCATATTGCGAACTCCTTACATAATTAATGTGGGCTAAATACGACGTCGCCCGATTAATAGCTGCGCACTCGAAATAAAATAAAATAAAATAGAAAACACGATAGTTCAAAAGAAGAAAAGAACAACAAAATTCAATGAGTACAGATCAAACAAAATACCACCATTAGTTAAAGTGCATAATCCTGCCTATTTACAATCTTTTGTTGACGAACCTCAATCCTAAGCTAGTATACCCTTTGTAGACTCATGTGTGCCTATGTACGTTTATGTGGTCAAGAAGTGTGATTGGTGTGCTACTGTGTCGAATGTGCATACACATCACGGCGGGTTCGAGTCCCTAGAGGGTCCTATTACAGAATTATTTACAAAAAGCAAGTCATTTCCATTTTCTCATTTAACCCGTTAGGGGTCAAAGTTTGTAATTTCCGGATCCAAAAGGCTTCTCTTTGGAGAAGGATCTTCGCATTATCCTGTCCTAATCGCTGTGGGACAAGCTCGATGATTTGAAATCTCAATTGGGCTATGGTATGCCCTGTGTCCATCCAATGTTTTGCCAACGGGGAGGTGCTGTTCTTATTACGAATCCGACTTTTGTGCTCAGACAGTCGTAGTTTGAGTTTCTTATCTGTCTTCCCAACGTACAATAACCCGCATGGACATTTAATTGAGTAAACTACGTGTTCTGAATTGCAACTACTAGTATGTCTCAGTGGAATTCTTTCGCCTGTGCGTGGGTGCAATAAAGTATTCCCCAATATAGCATTATTGCAGTTCTTGCAATTAAAGCATCGAGTTGTGCCTTTGTAGGTTTCTTGCTCTTGAATATTCATCTCATTTCTTAGTGGTTTACTTAGCATTTCCTTCAGATTCTGTGCTCGTTTATAAGCAAACAAGGGCTTATCGATGAACAATTCTCCAAAGTCTTTTTCAACTTGCAGAATCTCCCATCTTTTCTGAATTATTCTTTTTATATCTCTGGAGGCTGTCGAATATTTTGATACAAAAACCATCCTCTTATTGACTGTTTTAGGTTTTTTTGCAAAAGTTCTGTCCTTGGGATTGTTTTAATTTTTTCAATTTGCGCCTCTAGCAATTTTTTGGGGTATCCCCTGTCCAAATATCTTTGCTTTTGTTCTACTAGACTTTTTTCACATTTTACATTGTCAGATGATATCCTCTTTATCCTCATGAACTGCGATATTGGTAATTTGTTGATTAGACTTGGAGGATGAAAACTTCCATAGAGCAAAGCTGTGTTCTTATCAGTTGATTTTTTGAAAAGTTTTGTCTGGATTGTATTGTCCACTAACTCTACCATGACGTCCAAAAATGGTAGGGATGTATTACCGATGTTGTGAGTGAATTGAATCCTTGGGTTAGCTAGATTCAGACTCTTAATGTTCTGCAAGAGTTCTGAGGAGGACCGTTTCCAGATTATAAAAACATCATCAATGTACCGTTTATAGTACACGGTTCCTTCTTGCCAGGTACGATCTTCAAGGATATAATCTAATTCAAATTTTGCCATGAAGATATTAGCATAAATACATGCACCTGGAAATCCCATTGCTGTTCCAGTGAGTTGGGTATAAAATTCATTGAGCCATACAAAATAGCTATTTTCTAAGCAAAATTCCAATAGTTTCATAACCAGGTATTTTTGTTCATCTGGTTTATCTGTTCTCAATAGGGCCCATTCCATGGCTTCCAGTCCCTGCTTATGAGGGATTGACGTGTATAAAGACGTCACGTCTATGGTGCATAGTGTCAATTCCATGTCTTCTTCAATTGCAATGGTTGAAAGACTTCTAAGAAAGTCGGATGTGTCTTCCAAATATGTTGGCCATTCCTGAATGAATGTTTGCATCTGAGCATCAATGTAAATTCCTAAATTCTCAAAGATTGATGAGCATCCAGGCACTATAGGTCTGATCGGGGGATTCCTCAAATTTTTATGTACTTTCGGTAGAAAGTATATCCGTGGTCTTCTGGGATAAATTTGCTTTAAATAACGTCTGGTTGTGTTGTTAATCCATCCCAGTTCTTCTGCCTTTTCTAAAATTTTGTCCACATTTTGAGAGATTTCCAAAGTTGGGTCGTTTTCAAGTTTAGCATAGGTTTTTATGTCTTGAACATGTTCATTGCCTCGTTGAATGTAAAAATCTGAATCCATTATAACTAATCCTCCGCCTTTGTCCGCCTTCTGGATCACTATAGTATTGTTTTTAGCTAAATCCTGTAGGGCGCTGTGCTCTGCTCTTGTCAAGTTGTTCAGCTTTCTTTTATAGTGAATTTTACTCATGTCGGCTTTCACCAAAGTCTCAAATGTGTCAAGGCTTTTGTGTGAAACTGGAGCTAAAAAAGTTGCTTTTAGGTTTGAATTGTTTTTCTGTACTGTATGCTGTTTCAATAGGGTTCAAAATTGTGAAGAAATGCTTTAGTCGTAACACCCTCATAAATTTGAAGAATGCTACTTCTGTTTCAAGTTCATTGGTGTGGTATGTACTAACGAAAGTTGTCCCTTTGTTCAGCAATCTTTCCTCAAATTTAGACAAAGGATATTTCGAAATGTTAATTACGAGGTTTTCGTTTGACTCCGTAGTCCAGTTTTCTTCACTAGTTCTTTCTCTTTGTCCTTTTCCTTTTCCTCTTTGCGTCTTTTTTCGCTCGACTGGATGGATGAGTGGCCTGGTGGTTTGCTTTGAGGTCGGCCCTTCTCTAAAAAAGCATCTGATGTAGATGTAGTTGCTGTATCTGTTGTTGTGGGTGCCTGCAAACCTGGTTTTTGACGCTGTTGCGAGGTGATAGGTGGTCTAGAAGTACTTGCATCACTATCTGAAACTACACTTTCTTCGGATGAAGCAGCTTGTTGTTTCTTATTGGTGTATCTCCTTTTCGCGTAGATTTACGCCCAAGTGTAAGCTTCATTCAGCTTGTAGTCAATTGTGTCGCGCTTAAATTTGCGCAATTTTGTTTCCTGGAGTTCCTTTCCATACTTGTCCAGTCTTACTTCTATTTCCTCTAAAAATTTGGACCATGGTTCTTCTTCCATTTTTGCAGACAGTTCCTTCTTGACGTTGAATATTTCCTCTTCTAAATCTCTTATTGTTTTTGCAAGCTCTTCTATTAACAATAATATCAAATCTAGTGAGCATTTATTCAATATTTCAAACCCTTTTTCCATGAATTGCGGATTGTTGTTTAATCTGTATAGCATAGGACGAATGGCTAATCTAAGGCCTCTTGGGATTCGTTTCACACGGTGATACTGTATGAGTGTTGACGCGTGAAGACGCTGGTTTAGTTCACGCCTTGTTAAGTATTCTAGTTGCTTAAGCTGTTGTGCAACAGAACCTCCCTGAGCATCAAAAGTCTTTGTTTCTTTGATTAGTTTGTAGATTTGAGTAGCTTCATCGGTGGTGTACACTTTAGTATTTGCTCTGTTATCCGTAATTGCCGCAATTGAATCGAAAGAAATTTTGACTGTGGTGCAAGTGCCCGTTATTTGCAGTATAAGTAACGATGAATGAGTACGGGTACTGCACTCACTTTAATCAATTTGTTTTGGTGTTTGTACGATATGTGTGCTGCGCTAGATTAGTGCCTGCTCACTGTGAAATGATAAAGTCTATGGCCTGGTACCTGAGGTCACTAGGACTCTAGCACGCACTACAATGAATTCAAATTCTCCAGTAATATATTCAAATCAGTTTTATCAGATTATTTAGGGTAAAGCATCACAAGTTCATTCGTTGTAATACATGAATTATGTACACAATAAACAATTTAAATTTCCATTGTATCATTGTTTGCATGAATCATACTGAATAATATATACGGTAAAAAAAAACAATGCATTTCGGGGCTGAAGCCCTTTGTCAGGGGTCTGTTGAAAGAAAGAAAAAAGAAGAAGAGAAAAGAAACTCAGTTACTCTTAATGCCTGAGAGGAACATGTGACTTCTACATTTTATGCAACTTAGCGATTCTTACCACGAGTATAGGGTCAACGACTTCTTATTGAGGTGATTTATGTTGTATAACAACGTGACATCTAAAGAAAAAATGTCACTTTAATACTTATGTTTTAGGAAATACAGATATCTTTTAGTTATCAGAACTGAAAGTAAGTTTACCTGAGCCTTCTACACCAACTGGGTGTCTGCAACAAAATATATTTGGGTAATCGTTAAGACAAGGCAATCGTGAAGAAAAGAAACATAGCTTTATCAACTGCGCTATACGTCATCCTTCAGGAAAGCGTGTTAAAAATGCTCACCTGTAAAGAATCTTGTAAATGCGTGTACGGAAAACCCCTATGTAAAATAAAGAAATGCGTGGACTGATGAGCTTTATGCGATACATTAAACCAATCTCGTTTGAAAATTCTCACGAATTTAGAAATAAAAGGTACCTGCGAGCTTCTTCGAGGAATATCTCGATCTCGCTACTTTGAATATATGCGTTCCGCTGTAGGAAAAGGAGTGAACGCATTCAGAAAACTGCTCTATGGTCTATGTAATATAAGTTAGTACTAGCTCAAAGTTGTGAGCTTACCGTGTATGTAGAGGCGTCTCGTTGAACACAATGTCCGAGGTTGAATGCGCCGACCGGAGCGAGCCTAGCTTATGAGTCCTTTCTTGTTTGTTAGTTGCTCGCTATAGTGAGATAGACAACGGACTAATCAGCGTCATAATTTAACGGGCGCCATTAGTAAAGGGTAAAAGTCGGTGAAAGTCGGCTATTTAATCATATTGCGAACTCCTTACATAATTAATGTGGGCTAAATACGACGTCGCCCGATTAATAGCTGCGCACTTGAAATAAAATAAAATAAAATAGAAAACACGATAGTTCAAAAGAAGAAAAGAACAACAAAATTCAATGAGTACAGATCAAACAAAATACCACCATTAGTTAAAGTGCATAATCCTGCCTATTTACAATCTTTTGTTGACGAACCTCAATCCTAAGCTAGTATACCCTTTGTAGGCTCATGTGTGCCTATGTACGCTTATGTGGTCAAGAAGTGTGATTGGTGTGCCACTGTGTCGAATGTGCATACACATCACGGCGGGTTCGAGTCCCTAGAGGGTCCTATTACAGAATTATTTACAAAAAGCAAGTCATTTCCATTTTATCATTTAACCCGTTAGGGGTCAAAGTTTGTAATTTCCGGATCCAAAAGGCTTCTCTTTGGAGAAGGATCTTCGCATTATCCTGTCCTAATCGCTGTGGGACAAGCTCGATGATTTGAAATCTCAATTGGGCTATGGTATGCCCTGTGTCCATCCAATGTTTTGCCAACGGGGAGGTGCTGTTCTTATTACGAATCCGACTTTTGTGCTAAGACAGTCGTAGTTTGAGTTTCTTATCTGTCTTCCCAACGTACAATAACCCGCATGGACATTTAATTGAGTAAACTACGTGTTCTGAATTGCAACTGGTAGTATGTCTCAGTGGAATTCTTTCGCCTGTGCGTGGGTGCAATAAAGTATTCCCCAATATAGCATTATTGCAGTTCTTGCAATTAAAGCATCGAGTTGTGCCTTTGTAGGTTTCTTGGTCTTGAATATTCATCTCATTTCTTAGTGGTTTACTTAGCATTTCCTTCAGATTCTGTGCTCGTTTATAAGCAAACAAGGGCTTATCGATGAACAATTCTCCAAAGTCTTTTTCAACTTGCAGAATCTCCCATCTTTTCTGAATTATTCTTTTTATATCTCTGGAGGCTGTCGAATATTTTGATACAAAAACCATCCTCTTATTGACTGTTTTAGGTTTTTTTGCAAAAGTTCTGTCCGTGGGATTGTTTTAATTTTTTCAATTTGCGCCTCTAGCAATTTTTTGGGGTATCCCCTGTCCAAATATCTTTGCTTTTGTTCTACTAGACTTTTTTCACATTTTACATTGTCAGATGATATCCTCTTTATCCTCATGAACTGCGATATTGGTAATTTGTTGATTAGACTAGCAGGATGAAAACTTCCATAGAGCAAAGCTGTGTTCTTATCAGTTGATTTTTTGAAAAGTTTTGTCTGGATTGTATTGTCCACTAACTCTACCATGACGTCCAAAAATGGTAGGGATGTATTACTGATGTTGTGAGTGAATTGAATCCTTGGGTTAGCTAGATTCAGACTCTTAATGTTCTGCAAGAGTTCTGAGGAGGACCGTTTCCAGATTATAAAAACATCATCAATGTACCGTTTATAGTACACGGTTCCTTCTTGCCAGGTACGATCTTCAAGGATATAATCTAATTCAAATTTTGCCATGAAGATATTAGCATAAATACATGCACCTGGAAATCCCATTGCTGTTCCAGTGAGTTGGGTATAAAATTCATTGAGCCATACAAAATAGCTATTTTCTAAGCAAAATTCCAATAGTTTCATAACCAGGTATTTTTGTTCATCTGGTTTATCTGTTCTCAATAGGGCCCATTCCATGGCTTCCAGTCCCTGCTTATGAGGGATTGACGTGTATAAAGACGTCACGTCTATGGTGCATAGTGTCAATTCCATGTCTTCTTCAATTGCAATGGTTGAAAGACTTCTAAGAAAGTCGGATGTGTCTTCCAAATATGTTGGCCATTCCTGAATGAATGTTTGCATCTGAGCATCAATGTAAATTCCTAAATTCTCAAAGATTGATGAGCATCCAGACACTATAGGTCTGATCGGGGGATTCCTCAAATTTTTATGTACTTTCGGTAGAAAGTATATCCGTGGTCTTCTGGGATAAATTTGCTTTAAATAACGTCTGGTTGTGTTGTTAATCCATCCCAGTTCTTCTGCCTTTTCTAAAATTTTGTCCACATTTTGAGAGATTTCCAAAGTTGGGTCGTTTTCAAGTTTAGCATAGGTTTTTATGTCTTGAACATGTTCATTGCCTCGTTGAATGTAAAAATCTGAATCCAATATAACTAATCCTCCGCCTTTGTCCGCCTTCTGGATCACTATAGTATTGTTTTTAGCTAAATCCTGTAGGGCGCTGCGCTCTGCTCTTGTCAAGTTGTTCAGCTTTCTTTTATAGTGAATTTTACTCATGTCGGCTTTCACCAAAGTCTCAAATGTGTCAAGGCTTTTGTGTGAAACTGGAGCTAAAAAAGTTGCTTTTAGGTTTGAATTGTTTTTCTGTACTGTCTGCTGTTTCAATAGGGTTCAAAATTGTGAAGAAATGCTTTAGTCGTAACACCCTCATAAATTTGAAGAATGCTACTTCTGTTTCAAGTTCATTGGTGTGGTATGTACTAACGAAAGTTGTCCCTTTGTTCAGCAATCTTTCCTCAAATTTAGACAAAGGATATTTCGAAATGTTAATTACGAGGTTTTCGTTTGACTCCGTAGTCCAGTTTTCTTCACTAGTTCTTTCTCTTTGTCCTTTTCCTTTTCCTCTTTGCGTCTTTTTTCGCTCGACTGGATGGATGAGTGGCCTGGTGGTTTGCTTTGAGGTCGGCCCTTCTCTAAAAAAGCATCTGATGTAGATGTAGTTGCTGTATCTGTTGTTGTGGGTGCCTGCAAACCTGGTTTTTGACGCTGTTGCGAGGTGATAGGTGGTCTAGAAGTACTTGCATCACTATCTGAAACTACACTTTCTTCGGATGAAGCAGCTTGTTGTTTCTTATTGGTGTATCTCCTTTTCGCGTAGATTTACGCCCAAGTGTAAGCTTCATTCAGCTTGTAGTCAATTGTGTCGCGCTTAAATTTGCGCAATTTTGTTTCCTGGAGTTCCTTTCCATACTTGTCCAGTCTTATTTCTATTTCCTCTAAAAATTTGGACCATGGTTCTTCTTCCATTTTTGTAGACAGTTCCTTCTTGACATTGAATATTTCCTCTTCTAAATCTCTTATTGTTTTTGCAAGCTCTTCTATTAACAATAATATCAAATCTAGTGAGCATTTATTCAATATTTCAAACCATTTTTCCATGAATTGCGGATTGTTGTTTAATCTGTATAGCATAGGACGAATGGCTAATCTAAGGCCTCTTGGGATTCGTTTCACACGGTGATACTGTATGAGTGTTGACGCGTGAAGACGCTGGTTTAGTTCACGCCTTGTTAAGTATTCTAGTTGCTTAAGCTGTTGTGCAACAGAACCTCCCTGAGCATCAAAAGTCTTTGTTTCTTTGATTAGTTTGTAGATTTGAGTAGCTTCATCTGTGGTGTACACTTTAGTATTTGCTCTGTTATCCGTAATTGCCGCAATTGAATCGAAAGACATTTTGACTGTGGTGCAAGTGCCCGTTATTTGTAGTATAAGTAACGATGAATGAGTACGGGTACTGCACTCAGTTTAATCAATCTGTTTTGGTGTTTGTACGATATGTGTGCTGCGCTAGATTAGTGCCTGCTCACTGTGAAATGATAAAGTTTATGGCCTGGTACCTGAGGTCACCAGGACTCTAGCACGCACTACAATGAATTCAAATTCTCCAGTAATATATTCAAATCAGTTTTATTAGATTATTTAGGGTAAAGCATTACAAGTTCATTCGTTGTCATACATGCATTATGTACACAATACACAATTTAAATTTCCATTGTATCATTGTTTGCATGAATCATACTGAATAATATATACAATAAAAAAAAACAATGCATTTCGGGGCTGAAGCCCCTTCGTCAGGGGTCTGTTGAAAGAAAGAAAAAAGAAGAAGAGAAAAGAAACTCAGTTATTCTTAATGCCTGAGAGGAACATGTGACTTCTACATTTTATGCAACTTAGCGATTCTTACCACGAGTATAGGGTCAACGACTTCTTATTGAGGTGATTTATGTTGTATAACAACGTGACATCTAAAGAAAAAATGTCACTTTAATACTTATGTTTTAGGAAATACAGATATCTTTTAGTTATCAGAACTAAAAGTAAGTTTACTTGAGCCTTCTACACCAACTGGGTGTCTGCAACAAAATATATTTGGGTAATCGTTAAGACAAGGCAATCGTGAAGAAAAGAAACATAGCTTTATCAACTACGCTATACGTCATCCTTCAGGAAAGCGTGTTAAAAATGCTCACCTGTAAAGAATCTTGTAAATGCGTGTACGGAAAACCCTATGTAAAATAAAGAAATGCGTGAACTGATGAGCTTTATGCGATACATTAAACAAATCTCGTTTGAAAATTCTCACGAATTTAGAAATAAAAGGTACCTGCGAGCTTCTTCGAGGAATATCTCGATCTCGCTACTTTGAATATATGCGTTCCGCTGTAGGAAAAGAAGTGAACGCATTCAGAAAACTGCTCTATATATGTATATGTATATGTATTTAATCATATTGCGAACTCCTTACATAATTAATGTGGGCTAAATACGACGTCGCCCGATTAATAGCTGCGCACTCGAAATAAAATAAAATAAAATAGAAAACACGATAGTTCAAAAGAAGAAAAGAACAACAAAATTCAATGAGTACAGATCAAACAAAATACCACCATTAGTTAAAGTGCATAATCCTGCCTATTTACAATCTTTTGTTGACGAACCTCAATCCTAAGCTAGTATACCCTTTGTAGACTCATGTGTGCCTATGTACGTTTATGTGGTCAAGAAGTGTGATTGGTGCGCTACTGTGTCGAATGTGCATACACATCACGGCGGGTTCGAGTCCCTAGAGGGTCCTATTACAGAATTATTTACAAAAAGCAAGTCATTTCCATTTTCTCATTTAACCCGTTAGGGGTCAAAGTTTGTAATTTCCGGATCCAAAAGGCTTCTCTTTGGAGAAGGATCTTCGCATTATCCTGTCCTAATCGCTGTGGGACAAGCTCAATGATTTGAAATCTCAATTGGGCTATGGTATGCCCTGTGTCCATCCAATGTTTTGCCAACGGGGAGGTGCTGTTCTTATTACGAATCCGACTTTTGTGCTCAGACAGTCGTAGTTTGAGTTTCTTATCTGTCTTCCCAACGTACAATAACCCGCATGGACATTTAATTGAGTAAACTACGTGTTCTGAATTGCAACTACTAGTATGTCTCAGTGGAATTCTTTCGCCTGTGCGTGGGTGCAATAAAGTATTCCCCAATATAGCATTATTGCAGTTCTTGCAATTAAAGCATCGAGTTGTGCCTTTGTAGGTTTCTTGCTCTTGAATATTCATCTCATTTCTTAGTGGTTTACTTAGCATTTCCTTCAGATTCTGTGCTCGTTTATAAGCAAACAAGGGCTTATCGATGAACAATTCTCCAAAGTCTTTTTCAACTTGCAGAATCTCCCATCTTTTCTGAATTATTCTTTTTATATCTCTGGAGGCTGTCGAATATTTTGATACAAAAACCATCCTCTTATTGACTGTTTTAGGTTTTTTTGCAAAAGTTCTGTCCTTGGGATTGTTTTAATTTTTTCAATTTGCGCCTCTAGCAATTTTTTGGGGTATCCCCTGTCCAAATATCTTTGCTTTTGTTCTACTAGACTTTTTTCACATTTTACATTGTCAGATGATATCCTCTTTATCCTCATGAACTGCGATATTGGTAATTTGTTGATTAGACTTGGAGGATGAAAACTTCCATAGAGCAAAGCTGTGTTCTTATCAGTTGATTTTTTGAAAAGTTTTGTCTGGATTGTATTGTCCACTAACTCTACCATGACGTCCAAAAATGGTAGGGATGTATTACCGATGTTGTGAGTGAATTGAATCCTTGGGTTAGCTAGATTCAGACTCTTAATGTTCTGCAAGAGTTCTGAGGAGGACCGTTTCCAGATTATAAAAACATCATCAATGTACCGTTTATAGTACACGGTTCCTTCTTGCCAGGTACGATCTTCAAGGATATAATCTAATTCAAATTTTGCCATGAAGATATTAGCATAAATACATGCACCTGGAAATCCCATTGCTGTTCCAGTGAGTTGGGTATAAAATTCATTGAGCCATACAAAATAGCTATTTTCTAAGCAAAATTCCAATAGTTTCATAACCAGGTATTTTTGTTCATCTGGTTTATCTGTTCTCAATAGGGCCCATTCCATGGCTTCCAGTCCCTGCTTATGAGGGATTGACGTGTATAAAGACGTCACGTCTATGGTGCATAGTGTCAATTCCATGTCTTCTTCAATTGCAATGGTTGAAAGACTTCTAAGAAAGTCGGATGTGTCTTCCAAATATGTTGGCCATTCCTGAATGAATGTTTGCATCTGAGCATCAATGTAAATTCCTAAATTCTCAAAGATTGATGAGCATCCAGACACTATAGGTCTGATCGGGGGATTCCTCAAATTTTTATGTACTTTCGGTAGAAAGTATATCCGTGGTCTTCTGGGATAAATTTGCTTTAAATAACGTCTGGTTGTGTTGTTAATCCATCCCAGTTCTTCTGCCTTTTCTAAAATTTTGTCCACATTTTGAGAGATTTCCAAAGTTGGGTCGTTTTCAAGTTTAGCATAGGTTTTTATGTCTTGAACATGTTCATTGCCTCGTTGAATGTAAAAATCTGAATCCATTATAACTAATCCTCCGCCTTTGTCCGCCTTCTGGATCACTATAGTATTGTTTTTAGCTAAATCCTGTAGGGCGCTGCGCTCTGCTCTTGTCAAGTTGTTCAGCTTTCTTTTATAGTGAATTTTACTCATGTCAGCTTTCACCAAAGTCTCAAATGTGTCAAGGCTTTTGTGTGAAACTGGAGCTAAAAAAGTTGCTTTTAGGTTTGAATTGTTTTTCTGTACTGTATGCGGTTTCAATAGGGTTCAAAATTGTGAAGAAATGCTTTAGTCGTAACACCCTCATAAATTTGAAGAATGCTACTTCTGTTTCAAGTTCATTGGTGTGGTATGTACTAACGAAAGTTGTCCCTTTGTTCAGCAATCTTTCCTCAAATTTAGACAAAGGATATTTCGAAATGTTAATTACGAGGTTTTCGTTTGACTCCGTAGTCCAGTTTTCTTCACTAGTTCTTTCTCTTTGTCCTTTTCCTTTTCCTCTTTGCGTCTTTTTTCGCTCGACTGGATGGATGAGTGGCCTGGTGGTTTGCTTTGAGGTCGGCCCTTCTCTAAAAAAGCATCTGATGTAGATGTAGTTGCTGTATCTGTTGTTGTGGGTGCCTGCAAACCTGGTTTTTGACGCTGTTGCGAGGTGATAGGTGGTCTAGAAGTACTTGCATCACTATCTGAAACTACACTTTCTTCGGATGAAGCAGCTTGTTGTTTCTTATTGGTGTATCTCCTTTTCGCGTAGATTTACGCCCAAGTGTAAGCTTCATTCAGCTTGTAGTCAATTGTGTCGCGCTTAAATTTGCGCAATTTTGTTTCCTGGAGTTCCTTTCCATACTTGTCCAGTCTTACTTCTATTTCCTCTAAAAATTTGGACCATGGTTCTTCTTCCATTTTTGCAGACAGTTCCTTCTTGACGTTGAATATTTCCTCTTCTAAATCTCTTATTGTTTTTGCAAGCTCTTCTATTAACAATAATATCAAATCTAGTGAGCATTTATTCAATATTTCAAACCATTTTTCCATGAATTGCGGATTGTTGTTTAATCTGTATAGCATAGGACGAATGGCTAATCTAAGGCCTCTTGGGATTCGTTTCACACGGTGATACTGTATGAGTGTTGACGCGTGAAGACGCTGGTTTAGTTCACGCCTTGTTAAGTATTCTAGTTGCTTAAGCTGTTGTGCAACAGAACCTCCCTGAGCATCAAAAGTCTTTGTTTCTTTGATTAGTTTGTAGATTTGAGTAGCTTCATCGGTGGTGTACACTTTAGTATTTGCTCTGTTATCCGTAATTGCCGCAATTGAATCGAAAGAAATTTTGACTGTGGTGCAAGTGCCCGTTATTTGCAGTATAAGTAACGATGAATGAGTACGGGTACTGCACTCACTTTAATCAATTTGTTTTGGTGTTTGTACGATATGTGTGCTGCGCTAGATTAGTGCCTGCTCACTGTGAAATGATAAAGTCTATGGCCTGGTACCTGAGGTCACCAGGACTCTAGCACGCACTACAACGAATTCAAATTCTCCAGTAATATATTCAAATCAGTTTTATCAGATTATTTAGGGTAAAGCATCACAAGTTCATTCGTTGTCATACATGAATTATGTACACAATAAACAATTTAAATTTCCATTGTATCATTGTTTGCATGAATCATACTGAATAATATATACGGTAAAAAAAAACAATATATTTCGGGGCTGAAGCCCTTTGTCAGGGGTCTGTTGAAAGAAAGAAAAAAGAAGAAGAGAAAAGAAACTCAGTTACTCTTAATGCCTGAGAGGAACATGTGACTTCTACATTTTATGCAACTTAGCGATTCTTACCACGAGTATAGGGTCAACGACTTCTTATTGAGGTGATTTATGTTGTATAACAACGTGACATCTAAAGAAAAAATGTCACTTTAATACTTATGTTTTAGGAAATACAGATATCTTTTAGTTATCAGAACTGAAAGTAAGTTTACCTGAGCCTTCTACACCAACTGGGTGTCTGCAACAAAATATATTTGGGTAATCGTTAAGACAAGGCAATCGTGAAGAAAAGAAACATAGCTTTATCAACTGCGCTATACGTCATCCTTCAGGAAAGCGTGTTAAAAATGCTCACCTGTAAAGAATCTTGTAAATGCGTGTACGGAAAACCCCTATGTAAAATAAAGAAATGCGTGGACTGATGAGCTTTATGCGATACATTAAACCAATCTCGTTTGAAAATTCTCACGAATTTAGAAATAAAAGGTACCTGCGAGCTTCTTCGAGGAATATCTCGATCTCGCTACTTTGAATATATGCGTTCCGCTGTAGGAAAAGGAGTGAACGCATTCAGAAAACTGCTCTATGGTCTATGTAATATAAGTTAGTACTAGCTCAAAGTTGTGAGCTTACCGTGTATGTAGAGGCGTCTCGTTGAACACAATGTCCGAGGTTGAATGCGCCGACCGGAGCGAGCCTAGCTTATGAGTCCTTTCTTGTTTGTTAGTTGCTCGCTATAGTGAGATAGACAACGGACTAATCAGCGTCATAATTTAACGGGCGCCATTAGTAAAGGGTAAAAGTCGGTGAAAGTCGGCTATTTAATCATATTGCGAACTCCTTACATAATTAATGTGGGCTAAATACGACGTCGCCCGATTAATAGCTGCGCACTTGAAATAAAATAAAATAAAATAGAAAACACGATAGTTCAAAAGAAGAAAAGAACAACAAAATTCAATGAGTACAGATCAAACAAAATACCACCATTAGTTAAAGTGCATAATCCTGCCTATTTACAATCTTTTGTTGACGAACCTCAATCCTAAGCTAGTATACCCTTTGTAGGCTCATGTGTGCCTATGTACGCTTATGTGGTCAAGAAGTGTGATTGGTGTGCCACTGTGTCGAATGTGCATACACATCACGGCGGGTTCGAGTCCCTAGAGGGTCCTATTACAGAATTATTTACAAAAAGCAAGTCATTTCCATTTTATCATTTAACCCGTTAGGGGTCAAAGTTTGTAATTTCCGGATCCAAAAGGCTTCTCTTTGGAGAAGGATCTTCGCATTATCCTGTCCTAATCGCTGTGGGACAAGCTCAATGATTTGAAATCTCAATTGGGCTATGGTATGCCCTGTGTCCATCCAATGTTTTGCCAACGGGGAGGTGCTGTTCTTTTTTTTTTTTTTTTTTTTTTTTTTTTTTTTTAAACCTTTATTTATCAAATGCACAATACACAGCGTCTGCCTACAACCCCGCAGGGCCGGCCGCTATGACATACAATAGAAGGATAAAAAGGAAATTATTAGAACAGAACGCTGTTAAAGCCATCTCTAAGCAAAGAGTGTCGTGTGGAGCCGCGAGCAATAGTAAGAGGATAGAAAAAGGTTTAATTTTATAGTTTTGTCGAGGTCAAAATTATAACACTACGAAGAGAGTAGAGGCAAAGAAAAGACCAGGATAGCTATCATCGTTCAAGAACACTGACCCCCGACCCCAAGGAAGCGAGGAAACGCAGAGGAAAAGAAGAAGGAGAGAAAAAGAAAAAGAGGGCCATAGAACAAAGAAGAACACAAAACACATCCCATCCCCCCACCCTGCATACCAACGGAAGGCCACGGCCCACCCCCCCCCAATAGGCATGCCTGTCGCCCCAAGAGTACCCCCAAGTGGGAAAGAGAATAGAGAGAGTGAGAAAGGACATCCCACTCCCCAACTCCCGGAAGAGGAGGGAGGAGCCAAATTCAATATGGTCCCGGTCCCCACCGGCCCCGTAAGCATCCCCCCGCCAAAAGTATCACATGCAAAACAGTTGTAACAAGCAGAACTGCAGGCGGGGAAATCAAATCCAAATCTGAGAATAAATCATACAATAGGCAGTCCCATGCTCAAACAGTGACAATCTCAGCTCGACCAGTCCATAAACCGATAACAAGGAAAAGCAATGAGGCCCCGGCCCGATCCTAGGTACGTCCCCGAATAGAGTCCCTGGAGACGACTCGCCCCCTCTGAAAACAAGAAACAACATGGCAGCATAGATTAGAAAGCGAAAGGCGGGCACAACATTATCTTTCACGTACATATCCGCCGTACAGTCTCTTCCCACTCCGTAAGATAGTGAAACCATAACAGTCTTAATTACAATGAAAACGGGGTGGGACATTACGGTGTGCACAATCCAAAGCGTAGGCGAAGATGTTCCAATCTGAGTCCCCATTAGCTCATCAGTCCAGATCTACAACCAAAGTTCTTCAGCCCTGGCCAGAGCGCAACAGTCCCCCTGAGCACATCAGCCGAGGAAAGCCTAATCCGCACAGAGCCGGGATATAAAATGGCCACAGTCGATGAAGAAACAGGAGACGGGGACAAAATGGAGGTCCCCAGGCGGCAGCCGCACCATAGGCAGACAGGAGAAGCACCCCCATATACACAAACGGACATACCTTCCATCGCCGGGAAAAAGGCACTTGGGAAGCAGCAGGCTCAGGGGGATACAGTTGCCGGGTGAATGGAGGTTGGGGAAACAGTAACTTCTCCACAGGCAAGGTCCCAGACTCCAGTATCATGTGCAACAATGTGTCCCCGGTACCAATGCCGGACTGCCAATCACGGGAGCCGCGGTGTAGGCTGGCGTTCCGCACCTCCGTGTCAGCACTCGGTCCCACGACTTCCCCCTCCGTGATCGTCAGAGCCGAATCAGTGCATCCCTGCGAGACGGCCGGTCGGACCCACTCCGTCCGCCATGTAGCGTTGCCTCCCATCATGGTAGCTAGTGCACGCGATTCCGCCCTGAGCTCGATTAGTGCCATGAGGACATCCCGGCAGGTCGGCTCTGTCTGCAAGTTATGCTGCTCCGCAGCGCGAGGCCATGCACGCCTCACCACGTCCCATTTAATATCTGGCAGGGGGTCGCTGGCATGATGCAGGAGGGTAGTCTCCGCGACAAGAAGGGCAGTCGCCATTTTCGGTGTCTGGTGGGGCGCAGTACTGGAGGAGGACAAAGACTGTCTCAGTGAGTCCGGGATCGGGCGGAGATGCCTCTCGATTCCGGAGCGTTGCGCTAGGAGAATCACTGCCGCCGCGGTGCAAGTCTGGGCAGTCTTGGGGGGATCCACTTACTTCGGACGGCGCAGGGCAGCCCCAGCCGGGGAAACGATAACGACAAAGGAGAGCTGGACCCTCTCACACTAATCACGCAGGGCTGTGGCGCAGGTGATGCAAAGTAAATCCGTCCGACCCATCAAACAGCGTTGATTCCAAAGAGTGGATCCCCACTTCCCGGACACAGCAAACGCATGCCGGTCTGAAGGTCCACGGCGGCCAGGAGCAGCACTGGTCTCAGCGCACGGGCATGGGGACGCCGCCCGATGCGACGATATCTTCGGGAATCCAGCAGGTAGGGACCTCGGCGGGGAACCGGGAATGTCTGTACAATAGTGGCTATGGTCCGCTGCGGTGTAAGTCCGGATTAAAGATCAGGATATATGTGCAAAAAATATCGGCTTGCGGAGCCGAGAATCGAGCGTCCGTTCAGGTCGCCATCTTGGCTCCTCCCCCCGGAGGTGCTGTTCTTATTACGAATCCGACTTTTGTGCTCAGACAGTCGTAGTTTGAGTTTCTTATCTGTCTTCCCAACGTACAATAACCCGCATGGACATTTAATTGAGTAAACTACGTGTTCTGAATTGCAACTACTAGTATGTCTCAGTGGAATTCTTTCGCCTGTGCGTGGGTGCAATAAAGTATTCCCCAATATAGCATTATTGCAGTTCTTGCAATTAAAGCATCGAGTTGTGCCTTTGTAGGTTTCTTGCTCTTGAATATTCATCTCATTTCTTAGTGGTTTACTTAGCATTTCCTTCAGATTCTGTGCTCGTTTATAAGCAAACAAGGGCTTATCGATGAACAATTCTCCAAAGTCTTTTTCAACTTGCAGAATCTCCCATCTTTTCTGAATTATTCTTTTTATATCTCTGGAGGCTGTCGAATATTTTGATACAAAAACCATCCTCTTATTGACTGTTTTAGGTTTTTTTGCAAAAGTTCTGTCCTTGGGATTGTTTTATTTTTTCAATTTGCGCCTCTAGCAATTTTTTGGGGTATCCCCTGTCCAAATATCTTTGCTTTTGTTCTACTAGACTTTTTTCACATTTTACATTGTCAGATGATATCCTCTTTATCCTCATGAACTGCGATATTGGTAATTTGTTGATTAGACTAGCAGGATGAAAACTTCCATAGAGCAAAGCTGTGTTCTTATCAGTTGATTTTTTGAAAAGTTTTGTCTGGATTGTATTGTCCACTAACTCTACCATGACGTTCAAAAATGGTAGGGATGTATTACTGATGTTGTGAGTGAATTGAATCCTTGGGTTAGCTAGATTCAGACTCTTAATGTTCTGCAAGAGTTCTGAGGAGGACCGTTTCCAGATTATAAAAACATCATCAATGTACCGTTTATAGTACACGGTTCCTTCTTGCCAGGTACGATCTTCAAGGATATAATCTAATTCAAATGTTGCCATGAAGATATTAGCATAAATACATGCACCTGGAAATCCCATTGCTGTTCCAGTGAGTTGGGTATAAAATTCATTGAGCCATACAAAATAGCTATTTTCTAAGCAAAATTCCAATAGTTTCATAACCAGGTATTTTTGTTCATCTGGTGTATCTGTTCTCAATAGGGCCCATTCCATGGCTTCCAGTCCCTGCTTATGAGGGATTGACGTGTATAAAGACGTCACGTCTATGGTGCATAGTGTCAATTCCATGTCTTCTTCAATTGCAATGGTTGAAAGACTTCTAAGAAAGTCGGATGTGTCTTCCAAATATGTTGGCCATTCCTGAATGAATGTTTGCATTTGAGCATCAATGTAAATTCCTAAATTCTCAAAGATTGATGAGCATCCAGACACTATAGGTCTGATCGGGGGATTCCTCAAATTTTTATGTACTTTCGGTAGAAAGTATATCCGTGGTCTTCTGGGATAAATTTGCTTTAAATAACGTCTGGTTGTGTTGTTAATCCATCCCAGTTCTTCTGCCTTTTCTAAAATTTTGTCCACATTTTGAGAGATTTCCAAAGTTGGGTCGTTTTCAAGTTTAGCATAGGTTTTTATGTCTTGAACATGTTCATTGCCTCGTTGAATGTAAAAATCTGAATCCATTATAACTAATCCTCCGCCTTTGTCCGCCTTCTGGATCACTAAAGTATTGTTTTTAGCTAAATCCTGTAGGGCGCTGCGCTCTACTCTTGTCAAATTGTTCAGCTTTCTTTTATAGTGAATTTTACTCATGTCGGCTTTCACCAAAGTCTCAAATGTGTCAAGGCTTTTGTGTGAAACTGGAGCTAAAAAAGTTGCTTTTAGGTTTGAATTGTTTTTCTGTACTGTCTGCTGTTTCAATAGGGTTCAAAATTGTGAAGAAATGCTTTAGTCGTAACACCCTCATAAATTTGAAGAATGCTACTTCTGTTTCAAGTTCATTGATGTGGTATGTACTAACGAAAGTTGTCCCTTTGTTCAGCAATCTTTCCTCAAATTTAGACAAAGGATATTTCGAAATGTTAATTACGAGGTTTTCGTTTGACTCCGTAGTCCAGTTTTCTTCGCTAGTTCTTTCTCTTTGTCCTTTTCCTTTTCCTCTTTGCGTCTTTTTTCGCTCGACTGAATGGATGAGTGGCCTGGTGGTTTGCTTTGAGGTCGGCCCTTCTCTAAAAAAGCATCTGATGTAGATGTAGTTGCTGTATCTGTTGTTGTGGGTGCCTGCAAACCTGGTTTTTGACGCTGTTGCGAGGTGATAGGTGGTCTAGAAGTACTTGCATCACTATCTGAAACTACACTTTCTTCGGATGAAGCAGCTTGTTGTTTCTTATTGGTGTATCTCCTTTTCGCGTAGATTTACGCCCAAGTGTAAGCTTCATTCAGCTTGTAGTCAATTGTGTCGCGCTTAAATTTGCGCAATTTTGTTTCCTGGAGTTCCTTTCCATACTTGTCCAGTCTTACTTCTATTTCCTCTAAAAATTTGGACCATGGTTCTTCTTCCATTTTTGCAGACAGTTCCTTCTTGACGTTGAATATTTCCTCTTCTAAATCTCTTATTGTTTTTGCAAGCTCTTCTATTAACAATAATATCAAATCTAGTGAGCATTTATTCAATATTTCAAACCCTTTTTCCATGAATTGCGGATTGTTGTTTAATCTGTATAGCATAGGACGAATGGCTAATCTAAGGCCTCTTGGGATTCGTTTCACACGGTGATACTGTATGAGTGTTGACGCGTGAAGACGCTGGTTTAGTTCACGCCTTGTTAAGTATTCTAGTTGCTTAAGCTGTTGTGCAACAGAACCTCCCTGAGCATCAAAAGTCTTTGTTTCTTTGATTAGTTTGTAGATTTGAGTAGCTTCATCGGTGGTGTACACTTTAGTATTTGCTCTGTTATCCGTAATTGCCGCAATTGAATCGAAAGAAATTTTGACTGTGGTGCAAGTGCCCGTTATTTGCAGTATAAGTAACGATGAATGAGTACGGGTACTGCACTCACTTTAATCAATTTGTTTTGGTGTTTGTACGATATGTGTGCTGCGCTAGATTAGTGCCTGCTCACTGTGAAATGATAAAGTCTATGGCCTGGTACCTGAGGTCACCAGGACTCTAGCACGCACTACAATGAATTCAAATTCTCCAGTAATATATTCAAATCAGTTTTATTAGATTATTTTGGGTAAAGCATCACAAGTTCATTCGTTGTCATACATGAATTATGTACACAATAAACAATTTAAATTTCCATTGTATCATTGTTTGCATGAATCATACTGAATAATATATACAATAAAAAAACCAATGCATTTCAGGGCTGAAGCCCCTTCGTCAGGGGTCTGTTGAAAGAAAGAAAAAAGAAGAAGAGAAAAAAAACTCAGTTATTCTTAATGCCTGAGAGGAACATGTGACTTCTACATTTTATGCAACTTAGCGATTCTTACCACGAGTATAGGGTCAACGACTTCTTATTGAGGTGATTTATGTTGTATAACAACGTGACATCTAAAGAAAAAATGTCACTTTAATACTTATGTTTTAGGAAATACAGATATCTTTTAGTTATCAGAACTAAAAGTAGGTTTACCTGAGCCTTCTACACCAACTGGGTGTCTGCAACAAAATATATTTAGGGAATCGTTAAGACAAGGCAATCGTGAAGAAAAGAAACATAGCTTTATCAACTACGCTATACGTCATCCTTCAGGAAAGCGTGTTAAAAATGCTCACCTGTAAAGAATCTTGTAAATGCGTGTACGGAAAACCCTATGTAAAATAAAGAAATGCGTGGACTGATGAGCTTTATGCGATACATTAAACAAATCTCGTTTGAAAATTCTCACGAATTTAGAAATAAAAGGTACCTGCGAGCTTCTTCGAGGAATATCTCGATCTCGCTACTTTGAATATATGCGTTCCGCTGTAGGAAAAGAAGTGAACGCATTCAGAAAACTGCTCTATGGTCTATGTAATATACGTTAGTACTAGCTCAAAGTTGTGAGCTTACCGTGTATGTAGAGGCGTCTCGTTGAATACAATGTCCGAGGTTGAATGCGCCGACCGGAGCGAGCCTAGCTTATGAGTCCTTTCTTGTTTGTTAGTTGCTCGCTATAGTGAGATAGACAACGGACTAATCAGCATCATAATTTAATGGGCGCCATTAGTAAAGGGTAAAAGTCAGTGAAAGTTGGCTATTTAATCATATTGCGAACTCCTTACATAATTAATGTGGGCTAAATACGACGTCGCCCGATTAATAGCTGCGCATTTGAAATAAAATAAAATAAAATAGAAAACACAATAGTTCAAAAGAAGAAAAGAACAACAAAATTCAATGAGTACATATCAAACAAAATACCACCATTAGTTAAAGTGCATAATCCTGCCTATTTACAATCTTTTGTTAACAAACCTCAATCCTAAGCTAGTATACCCTTTGTAGACTCATGTGTGCCTACGTACGTTTATGTGGTCAAGAAGTGTGATTGGTGTGCTACTGTGTCGAATGTGCATACACATCACGGCGGGTATGAGTCCCTAGAGGGTCCTATTACAGAATTATTTACAAAAAGCAAGTCATTTCCATTTGATCATTTAACCCGTTAGGGGTCAAAGTTTGTAATTTCCGGATCCAAAAGGCTTCTCTTTGGAGAAGGATCTTCGCATTATCCTGTCCTAATCGCTGTGGGACAAGCTCGATGATTTGAAATCTCAATTGGGCTATGGTATGCGTTGTGTCCATCCAATGTTTTGCCAACGGGGAGGTGCTGTTCTTATTATGAATCCGACTTTTGTGCTCAGACAGTCGTAGATTGAGTTTCCTATCTGTCTTCCCAACGTACAATAACCCGCATGGACATTTAAATGAGTAAACTACGTGTTCTGAATTGCAACTAGTAGTATGTCGCAGTGGAGTTCTGTCGCCTGTATGTGGGTGCAATAAAGTATTCCCCAATATAGCATTATTGCAGTTCTTGCAATTAAAGCATCGAGTTGTGCCTTTGTAGGTTTCTTGGTCTTGAATATTCATCTCATTTCTTAGTGGTTTACTTAGCATTTCCTTCAGATTCTGTGCTCGTTTATAAGCAAACAAGGGCTTATCGATGAACAATGCTCCAAAGTCTTTTTCAACTTGCAGAATCTCCCATCTTTTCTGAATTATTCTTTTGATATCTCTAGAGGGTGTTGAATATTTTGATACAAAAACCACCCTCTTATTGACTGTTTTAGTTTTTTTTTGCAAAAGTTCTGTCCTTGGGATTGTTTTAATTTTTTCAATTTGCGCCTCTAGCAATGTTTTGGGGTATCCTCTGTCCAAATATCTTTGCTTTTGTTCTTCTAGACTTTTTTCACATTTTACATTGTCAGATGATATCCTCTTTATCCTCATGAACTGCGATATTGGTAAATTGTTGATTAGACTAGCAGGATGAAAACTTCCATAGAGCAAAGCTGTGTTCTTATCAGTTGATTTTTTGAAAAGTTTTGTCTGGATTGTATTGTCCACTAACTCTACCATGATGTCCAAAAATGGTAGGGATGTATTACTGATGTTGTGAGTGAATTGAATCCTTGGGTTAGCTAGATGCAGACTCTTAATGTTCTGCAAGAGTTCTGAGGAGGACCGTTTCCAGATTATAAAAACATCATCAATGTACCGTTTATAGTACACGGTTCCTTCTTGCCAGGTACGATCTTCAAGGATATAATCTAATTCAAATTTTGCCATGAAGATATTAGCATAAATACATGCACCTGGAAATCCCATTGCTTTAAATGTAAATGTGTTGTATTTGTATAGCGCGAACAATAACCCGTAAGCATCCCGGCGCTTGTACTCCTACCACAAGGGAACCCCTCCTGGCTTTTCCTTGTGAGGTGTCCACTCCTGGGCATCCCATGGTGAAACCAGGCATCCCTTGTGTATCGGGGGCCGTTGTGGAGACTAAGCAAGCTATTGCCCAGAGTTGCAGCGTGGGGCCCATGCTTAGATTCGGCACTGAGGCGAGAATATCCGGTCAGAGGAATTTAAGCCCGATCCCGCCGAGGCGGGAATCGAACCCTTGTCCCTGGCCAGCGCTCTGAATCAAGGTCTGCCGCTCTAACCATTGAGCCACACTTCTCCAAGCTGTTCCAGTGAATTGGGTATAAAATTCATTGAGCAATACAAAATAGCTATTTTCTAAGCAAAATTCCAATAGTTTCATAACCAGGTATTTTTGTTCATCTGGTTTATCTGTTCTCAATAGGGCCCATTCCATGGCTTCCAGTCCCTGCTTATGAGGGATTGACGTGTATAAAGGCGTCACGTCTATGGTGCATAGTGTCAATTCCATGTCTTCTTCAATTGCAATGGTTGAAAGACTTCTAAGAAAGTCGGATGTGTCTTCCAAATATGTTGGCCATTCCTGAATGAATGTTTGCATCTGAGCATCAATGTAAATTCCTAAATTCTCAAAGATTGATGAGCATCCAGACACTATAGGTCTGATCGGGGGATTCCTCAAATTTTTATGTACTTTCGGTAGAAAGTATATCCGTGGTCTTCTAGGATAAATTTGCTTTAAATAACGTCTGGTTGGGGGCGCTAGAGGGCGCACTGCGGAATGGCTGGCTAGTCTGACAGCTCCACCGGACGGTTCCGTTTATCTGCAAAAACAGCGTATATAGGGTCACGGAGCCTGCTGACAAACGGCAGAACCAGACAGCGGAGGATGATCGACGCACAGTGATATACTTTTTTTCGATCTACGAGCTGCTGGGAAGATGGACTCCGTCTGGTAAAGATAGCCGGGGTTCGCGATCTATGCGGGCAAGATGGCGACTGCCTGTGACCAGTCGGAGCAATAGACAGCGGAGGCGCATGGGGCACACACCACGGAGCCTTGTAACAACCCGACCACGGACCCGTGAGTAGCTGTAACAACAAAATGCACTATAGACGGCCATAAATGGACTAGTGAGTTCAACCGTGGCGAGAACATTGATTGTATTAATTGCGGAGGCTCGTCACTGGACCCATGCCGCTTTCTGCATGTATGTCACGAACCGAACTATATGTACTGACTCTGGGCTCATTATAACACATTGCGGCGGGGGAGGACACTGCCATAACTACCGCTACTCAGCGGCAACGCGATCTAAGCCTGATTTGGAACACCATTGCTGTATGAAGCTGAAGGCGCGAAAACTATCACCCAACATGGCGGCGCCCGTCCTGGAGTACTACGTTTTTGGCGTCTGATCGCTCCCCGAGGCGTCGGATTGTGGCTGCAGAAAGCGCACACGTACAGGGAGTTGTGTAAACCCATGAGCCCCACTGGCATATCCTTGCGTGCGATCTACACGATATGTGCAAAAACGACCATGCTGATCACACTTGTGTGGCATTTGTAAATGTGCAGATCGATGTGCCCGAGTCGTCCATCTCACCACGTAATACAGCTCTTAACTACCAGACTGATGTCAGTACAGTCTCCACGGCTGTCCCCACTGTAGACTCTCGGTAATCATTAGCGTTACACAACGGGTCTCTGTGAAGCGGAGACAGTTACATTCATGCCTTAATTCCGACAACATGGGTCTAAATTAACCACACGCAAGACAAGTGCTGTGACTGCTGAGCCTCTGCATGGTGTCAACCAGAATCCACTCCTCATTACCAGAGAACGCTGATGTACCACGTGGCGATGGAGTGCATCGTTCTTCACACGGCTGGTAACTGGGGACTTTCACTGAAATAGCCGGAGAGCGTACTTGGGGAACTAAGCGCCGGTCGGTGCATAAATGCCTAGCGCCACTTGTTTGTGCCACAACGTTGTTTCTTTACCGGGATATACACCAACGTTAGCCAGTGCGTCATCATCCGTGATCGTGCATGCCGCTCTCTTGAGTCAATAACTGCCGGGTGTTAACCCTCACGTCCTCTGGCTCTGCAGTGTCCGACCCTACTACTTAGCGCCACAAATGATACTGAGTCTGCCACATAGATCACGACCTTGCACGCCGACAAGACGCCATAGCTGCACGCGCCTGCTCTACGAGCCTGAAGTAGCAGAATATACTGTCATCGCAGCATAGTAAGGAGCAGATACTCTGCAAGATGGGGAAACCGGACAAGCAACAACCCAAACTCAACTTTGAACAACGTCGAACGGTGAGAGGTTCCCAACCCCACTCAGACACAGAGACTGAATCAGAGAGCACACCACCCAAAAGCATGGAGGTGATGTTGAAAGCAATACAAGACAGCCTGGAGGATATGCACGGTAAAATGGACCATCTAACAACACGGCTGGACAACATGGCGGCCAAAGTTGACCGACATGGAGAACGGCTGGACGAAGCAGAGACAAGATTGTCCGCTGTAGAAGATGAATCGGGTGAAAGCACCTCTAAATGTTCAGGATTTGAGAAGGTTCTAGACGTCATTAAATCTAAGTCCGAGGATTTGGAAGCGAGATCACGCCGGAATAACATACGCGTAGCGGGCGTGCCTGAATCAACAAACATTGGTAATATGGAAGCATATGTGGAGGAAATGTGCCTTTCCCTGTTCGGTAAGGACAAACTGTCCCAAGTGTTCATTGTGGAAAGGGCGCGTAGGACACTGGCACCACGCCCACCTCCAGGTACACCTCCGAGACCAATAGTTGCCCGCATACTAAACTACCGCGATAGAGATGCGATTCTACATCTGGCACGTGAGCACAAAGATCTTCAATATCAATCCAACAAACTGGCATTCTACCCCGACTACACGCAATCAGTCCAGCAGGCCAGAAGGGAATTCAATGGAGTGAAATCAAAACTACGTGAACTCCAGGTGGAATACGCTATGCTCTACCCGGCGAGGCTGAAAGTCAACTGGGAAGGCAAGTCCACTCTGCTCACCTCGCCCAAAGCAGCAAATGATTTCATAAAGAAAATCACGAGCCACCGGAAAAATGATCAGCGTCGATAGCAGGATCAAGAAGGGGACTGATAACGGAGAGAGGATATGGCGCACCGCCTGACCGATCCGCTGGATAGGACACATCCGCAGGTTGGTGATGGCACAGGCTCCTAGCGGGTGCCAGAAAACAGGTTTAAGCATGGCATCAGCGGATGGGGTTCAATTGCGCTGCAATATAAACTGTCACTGTGTGGTCTACTCCATTCACCAGGTATGTTGTAATATGCAAACTGTTTGGTGTATACGACATAACAAGTTTGGAACGCAGAGTACGTCACGGTCAGACCGACAGCTCTTTACTAAAAACTGAAATATATTGTTTGTCTGCACCATTTGAGACTAATGCATTCTTTGTTGCAATTGAACATAAACTGACCCAATGGCACTCATCTACATAGCAGTGTAGACATTGGACCTACAAACTTCTACTTTATAGTCGGTTTTGATGTCATAGTTGACGTCCGCTGCTGATATACAGTTGTGCCAAAACCTAATGGTTTCCGACCTCTACAACGGTGTGATAAAGCAAAAATCTGTACTGCACCGCTTCTCGGTCGCATAGCCCAGGTAAAACAGGGTTAAATGTTGCTGCATCATGTAGTCCGCATGGAGCGTCTCCTTCCGTTATTGTAACTATACAGCCTTCCCAAACTACATAGCTTCACAAATCTGTGGTACAATATATACTGCATACTGAACGTAATTACACTAGATATATACGGAGATGCTTGCAAGATGTGTTATCGTTCTGTTTACACGCCTATTCGCATTCCGGGGGGGCTGTGTGGAAATGTTGCTGCACTTTTGTTGGCTCCTTGTAGCAATGTAGTCATTATGCATCGCTGTAGCAGGTATGGCAGGTATACTGTGACCTTATGTGTTTATGTAACCGTCCACGTCCGTTATCTCGGACGGTGATGTGCAGTCCAGGCGGGCCCCCACATGGGTGACCCCCAATACAATTCGCATATTAATGGGATGTTCATTACGGATATGGCCTCAGCAGGTTTGGGCTGCTGTTGTGGGGCGGAGGGAGGGCGGGGGGGTTGTTATTGTTATCTATAGATCGGACCGCTTGAGATGCATTGCCTATAGCCAGTTGTACCACTCTTATCACTTCAAACACGGAAAACGCTCACATTACACTTACGAATCATTGAAGTTCCCCCTGGGGGGGACACGGAGGACACATGCATTCAGACACGACCCCTATCATGGCTAATCCCATGTCTCAATCCAGAGCCCTGATAGTCCTCTCATGGAATATTAGAGGGTACACAAACCCAAAGAAAATTCGTCGTATATTCGCCTGTCTAGACAGATGGAATACTGACATAGTCATGTTTCAGGAAACACATGAATCTCCACACACACACGCCCAAGTGGGGCGCAGATGGGCGGAATCCATACACTGTTCTAGATATTCGTCCTATGCTAGGGGTGTTTCTATATTGGTTAAAAAAGGCACGAACTTTAAAGTGAACACAACGAAACTGGACGACGGTGGGAGATATGTCATAGTTCAGGGTGACATTCGGGGTAGGCAAATCACACTAGTAAACACATATGGTCCAAACACAGACACACCGGAATTCTTCCGTGAAATTTGGCACTATCTGAACACTGATACTGATCAGACAATACTGTGGGGCGGAGATTTCAACATTGCTCTAAATGATGCCCTCGATAGATCAGAAGGCACAATGGAACACCACACACGTGCTAGAACTGAATTGCTGGACATTATGCGAGGTTTATCCCTACAAGATTTCTGGAGGGTACGACATCCTGGAATTACTGAAGCTACGCACACATCGGTACATCATGCTAGCTGGTCTAGGATAGATTATTGGTTGGGGACAGCTGACATTTCACTATGGACACACAAAGTAACTCACATGCCCAGGACGCTATCTGACCACAACCCTGTAAAACTGTCATTAATCATCCCAAATTACATACCGCCGCCTTACAGTTGGCGTTTCAATTCCGCCGCACTTACAGACCCACTGTACGTTGATACCATTGGTAAGGCTATTAAAGATTACTTCAGTCTCAATGTTGACACCACGGAAGACGCAGGACTTCTATGGGAAGCATTTAAGGCGACCATACGAGGGGTCTGTATAGGTACAACCGCTGGTATACTAAAAGACATCAGAGTACAGATTGCCCGCTGTGAATCTACACTCCGTGCTCTAGAACGGCAATACGAAATAACTCCGACACAAAACATACTAAGCGACATCAGAAGTACACTCACTGAACACCAAAAATTCACCGCTGACGAAATCAAATATCTGAACAAACGACATGTGGCTAGAGCATACGGGGCAGGGGGCAGACCAGGTAGAGCGCTAGCTACTAAAATATGCACTGGGCACAAACGAAACATCATTACAAAGACGGTTGGAGAGGATGGGGCAAACTCACACCGACCAGGCAGGCATACTCCAGAGCTTTGTACGCACCTATCAGGACCTCTATACATCACGACCCATTGCCACACAACGCAATACACTACAATACCTCGATGATATTGCTATTGGCTGGTTGTCGGATAACCAGAGACAATATTTGGCCCAACCACAGACAAAAGAGGAGATTGCTGAAGTAATAGCAACTTTACCGAACGGGAAAGCACCTGGACCCGACGGATTCACTTGTGAATTCTATAAGACTTTCAGCGAATTACTATCTCCATATCTATTGGATATGTTCGGAGAGGCACTAGAGGCCCAAATTCTTCCGGCCACACTACGTGAGGCGGTGATTATAGCATTATTAAAACCAGGTAAAGATCCTGAGACTTGCGCTTCCTATCGCCCTCTGTCGCTCTTAAATGTCGACTCAAAAATACTAGCTAAAGTTCTTGCCACCCGATTGCAACCGCTAATGGCCACACTAGTTCTCCCAGACCAATCGGGATTCATCCCCTCTAGAATACCACATACAACACCAGAACTTTATTTGCCACCGCACATTATCTTACACCATCCACCAAGGCAGCAGCAATCATGCTTGACGCTGCTAAAGCATTTGACTCTATTGAATGGTCGTACCTCATAACGATATTGCATAGAATGGGTTTTCCTTGGGTCTTTGTCCAGTGGGTACAACTACTTTACACCAAGCCAGTGGTTAGAATCAAAATAAATGGTTATATATCGGAGACCATTGTCATAGAGAGAGGGACGCGACAGGGTTTCCCCCTGTCCCCTCTCCTATTTGCGCTCGCGCTAGAACCCCTGGCCTGCATAGTTAGACAGAAACACCACCACCTTGCACTTCAATTCCCGAATAGGCCTCTGCATATATCCCTATATGCAGACGACATGTTATTATATGTCAGAGACCCAGCTATTAATCTGGACCCACTCCTAAGAGTATACATCCGATTCGGTGGATACTCAGGGTTGCACATCAACTGGGATAAATCCTCCATATTTCCATTGACCGACTCCACCCAACAGCATACGACGGAATACCCACTGGAGTGGCAGACAGGCCCTATCCGATATTTAGGTATTTGGTTCCACCGAGACCCTGAGGTGGTTATTAGAACCAATTATGGTAGGGCGATTGACACACTTGAAGACAAAATCGCAAGATGGATCCAACTTCCACTGTCGCTGGCCGATAGGATGGCGATTGTGAAAATGGTAGTACTCCCTAAATTACTTTACCTTTTCAATAACATTCCGATACAACCACCTAGAGAGGTGTTCAAACGCATCACGTCCATGGTTTTGAAGCTTATTTGGGCAGGTAAAAAAGCATGCATAAAACTAGACACGTTAACACTACCGATTCATAAGGGAGGTTGGGGTGTACCAGATTTTTGGCTGTACTACCTATGCGCACAGGCCCAATTTGCCACACATTGGTACCACGCAACACCATATCTGACTCATGTGGCAGTGGAGGAAGGCGATGCAGCCCCGGTCCCACTGGACGCTATCATAACGCATACCAGACCTCCACTCCATAATAAAGATATTAATACAGTAGACACCACGAACGCTGCCTGGAGAACTTTGGGCCACATGATGCATAAACTCCCACTTTACGCTCCAGCACTGCCATTACATCATCACCCAAATCTATCTGTCATTAGTGAAAAAGTAGGAATGGGCCTATTGGAACAAGTGGGTCTCTGTACAATGGGTGACGTCTATAAGGAGGGTGTCTTCCTAACAGATCAGGACTTAGCTTTTATCCAAAATCAAAAACACTTTTCCGCTTTACTTTTTACAGACTTAAAAAAGCGATGAAGCAACACTTTCCCACATTCCCGAACGAACCCCAGACGATGGACACCCTACAACTACTGATCACCTCCGAAAACACTTCACACTTGGTCTCGCGACTGTATAGTCAGGTACAGACAGAACTAGATCGCAGGGCTACCGGGGCACTGGAAAAATGGAATATGCTTTTGGACGCCCCTCTCACAGACAAAAACTGGGAAACCACATGCACACTCACGAAAATACTAACGCCAAATGGCAACCTGCGTATAATCCACTTCAAATACCTCCACCAGGTCTATTACACTCCTGCCCAATTATATAGATACGGTCTACGCGAGGGAGCACGATGTAAAAGATGTGGTCATGACCAAGCAGATTTTATACACTTGGCTTGGAATTGTGTAAAAATACAGGCCTACTGGGCAGAGGTGACGGAAAAACTGACAGAAATGGTGGAAGTACCGATTGCATGTACAGTTACAGGTTGTCTACTGGGCCTGATACATAACGTGAAAGCAACGTGACGTAAATTCTGCGTCATAGCATTGTTATTAGCCAAACGCAGACTCTCACTGTGTTGGGATAGCTCACACACACCCCAAGTCAAACATTGGATGCAAGATATGGCGTATTGCCAAGATACACTAAGGACATACGAGGAGTCCCTCCCACTCAGATCTAGGCCCAGAGACTACTGGTAATACTTCACAGCATATTTAAACGCACAACTAGAGGACTAAGGGTTACACATCATCACTGGTGTCAAATGACGGCTAACATTGTCTTACTAAATAGTGGTTTCATGTATATCGTGTCATTGCAATGTGGAGCTGGAGTTGGAATGCGGTAGTGGTCTGGTTAAGTTATGTTGTGTCTTTTGTTATTTAAATAAAATTAGACAAAAACTGAGACCAACTGAGTTTGTAAACGCGGCCGGCCCCCAGTGGTTGTAGGCGACTTGCTGTGTACTTTAACGTATGTTATGCATGCAACTTGCTTATGTTTATCTGCTTAAACAACACACCGCCGGCCTTCTCTTGTAAGGTTGTGGGCGCTAAGCTGTGTAACTTGTGTGCATACTGACAATAAAGGTCTTGGAACAAAAAAATATATAACAAAAAAAAATAACGTCTGGTTGTGTTGTTAATCGATCCCAGCTCTTCTGCCTTTTCTAAAATGTTGTCCAAATTTTGAGAGATTTCCAAAGTTGGGTCTTTTTCAAGTTTAGCATAGGTTTTTATGTCTTGAACATGTTCATTGCCTCGTTGAATGTAAAAATCTGAATCCATTATAACGAATCCTCCGCCTTTGTCCGCCTTCTGGATTACTATAGTATTGTGTTTAGCTAAATCCTGTAGGGCGCTGCGCCCTGCTCTTGTCAAGTTGTTCAGCTTTCTTTTATAGTGAATTTTACTCATGTCGGCTTTCACCAAAGTCTCAAATGTGTCAAGGCTTTTGTGTGAAACTGGAGCTAAAAAATTGCTTTTAGGTTTGAATTGTTTTTCTGTACTGTCTGCTGTTTCAATAGGGTTCAAAATTGTGAAGAAATTCTTTAGTCGTAACACATTTCGAAATATCCTTTGTCTAAATTTGAGGAAAGATTGCTGAACAAAGGGACAACTTTCGTTAGTACATACCACACCAATGAACTTGAAACAGAAGTAGCGTTCTTCAAATTTATGAGGGTGTTACGACTAAAGCATTTCTTCACAATTTTGAACCCTATTGAAACAGCAGACAGTACAGAAAAACAATTCAAACCTAAAAGCAATTTTTTAGCTCCAGTTTCACACAAAAGCCTTGACACATTTGAGACTTTGGTAAAAGCCGACATGAGTAAAATTCACTATAAAAGAAAGCTGAACAACTTGACAAGAGCAGAGCGCAGCGCCCTACAGGATTTAGCTAAAAACAATACTAAAGTGATCCAGAAGGTGGACAAAGGCGGAGGATTAGTTATAATGGATTCAGATTTTTACATTCAACGAGGCAATGAACATGTTCAAGACATAAAAACCTATGCTAAACTTGAAAAAGACCCAACTTTGGAAATCTCTCAAAATTTGGACAACATTTTAGAAAAGGCAGAAGAACTGGGATGGATTAACAACACAACCAGACGTTATTTAAAGCAAATTTATCCCAGAAGACCACGGATATACTTTCTACCGAAAGTACATAAAAATTTGAGGAATCCCCCGATCAGACCTATAGTGTCTGGATGCTCATCAATCTTTGAGAATTTAGGAATTTACATTGATGCTCAGATGCAAACATTCATTCAGGAATGGCCAACATATTTGGAAGACACATCCGACTTTCTTAGAAGTCTTTCAACCATTGCAATTGAAGGAGACATGGAATTGACACTATGCACCATAGACGTGACGTCTTTATACACGTGCAGTAGTGTGGCTCACTGGTTAGAGGCGGCAGACCCGAGAGCAGAGGACGGCCCGGGACCAGGGTTCGATTCCCGACGCGGCAGGTTTCTGGACCAGGGTCAGCGGACTCGATAATTCTCTCGCCTCGGTGCCCACTCTGATCAGCGATCACACTCGGCAACTCTGGGCATAAGCTTGCCTCATCTGCACTAACGGCCCCACCAGACCGCCGGGGATGCCTGGTCTCACCCTGGAGATACCCATTAAGGGACCATCTCTCAGGGAAGCCAGGAAGGGTTTCGCAGCGGTCGAAGCGCGGAGATACTCCTCCGGGAGTCGATCCTAGCGCTATATAAACTTGCAATTAAACTTGCAATTAATCCCTCATAAGCAGGGACTGGAAGCCATGGAATGGGCCCTATTGATAACAGATAAACCAGATGAACAAAAATACCTGGTTATGAAACTATTGGAATTTTGCTTAGAAAATAGCTATTTTGTATGGCTCAATTAATTTTATACCCAATTTACTGGAACAGCAATGGGATTTCCAGGTGCATGTATTTATGCTAATATCTTCATGGCAAAATTTGAATTAGATTATATCCTTGAAGATCGTACCTGGCAAGAAGGAACCGTGTACTATAAACTGTACATTGATGATGTTTTTATAATCTGGAAACGGTCCTCCTCAGAACTCTGGCAGAACATTAAGAGTCGGAATCTAGCTAACCCAAGGATTCAATTCACTCACAACATCAGTAATACATCCCTGCCATTTTTGGACGTCATGGTAGAGTTAGTGGGCAATACAATCCAGACAAAACTTTTCAAAAAATCAACTGAAAAGAACACAGCTTTGCTCTATGGAAGTTTTCATCCTGCTAGTCTAATCAACAATTTACCAATATCGCAGTTCATGAGTATAAAGAGGATATCATCTGACAATGTAAAATGTGAAAAAAGTCTAGAAGAACAAAAGCAAAGATATTTGGACAGATGATACCCCAAAAAATTGCTAGAGGCGCAAATTGAAAAAATTAAAACAATCCCAAGGACAGAACTTTTGCAAAAAAAAAAACTAAAACAGTCAATAAGAGGATGGTTTTTGTATCAAAATATTCGACTGCCTCCAGAGATATAAAAAGAATAATTCAGAAAAGATGGGAGATTCTGCAAGTTGAAAAAGACTTTGGAGCATTGTTCATCGATAAGCCCTTGTTTGCTTATAAACGAGCACAGAATCTGAAGGAAATGCTAAGTAAACCACTAAGAAATGAGATGAATATTCAAGAGCAAGAAACCCACAAAGGCACAACTCGATGCTTTAATTGCAAGAACTGCAATAATGCTATATTGGGGAATACTTTATTGCACCCACGTACAGGCGAAAGAATTCCACTGAGACATACTACTGTTTGCAATTCAGAACACGTAGTTTACTCAATTAAATGTCCATGCGGGTTATTGTACGTTGGGAAGACAGATAGGAAACTCAAACTACGACTGTCTGAGCACAAAAGTCGGATTCGTAATAAGAACAGCACCTCCCCGTTGGCAAAACATTGGATGGACACAGGGCATACCATAGCCCAATTGAGATTTCAAATCATCGAGCATGTCCCACAGCGATTAGGACAGGATAATACGAAGATCCTTCTCCAAAGAGAAGCCTTTTGGATCTGGAAATTACAAATTTTGACCCCTAACGGGTTAAATGATAAAATGGAAATGAATTGCTTTTTGTAAATAATTCTGTAATAGGACCCTCTAGGGACTCGAACCCGCAGTGATGTGTATGCACATTCGACACAGTAGCACACCAATCACACTTCTTGACCACATAAACGTACGTAGGCACACATGAGTCTACAAAGGGTATACTAGCTTAGGATTGAGGTTCGTCAACAAAAGATTGTAAATAGGCAGGATTATGCACTTTCACTAATGGTGGTATTTTGTTTGATCTGTACTCATTGAATTTTGTTGTTCTTTTCTTCTTTTGAACTATCGTGTTTTCTATTTTATTTTATTTTATTTCAAGTGCGCAGCTATTAATCGGGCGATGTCGTATTTAGCCCACATTAATTATGTAAGGAGTTCGCAATATGATTAAATAGCCGACTTTCACCGACTTTTACCCTTTACTAATGGCGCCCGTTAAATTATGACGCTGATTAGTCCGTTGTCTATGTCACTATAGCGAGCAACTAACAAACAAGAAAGGACTCATAAGCTAGACTCGCTCTGGTCGGCGCATTCAACCTCGGACATTGTATTCAACGAGACGCCTCTACGTACATGGTAAGCTCACAACTTTGAGCTAGTACTAACGTATATTACATAGACCATAGAGCAGTTTTCTGAATGCGTTCACTTCTTTTCCTACAGCGGAACGCATATATTCAACGTAGCGAGATCGAGATATTCCTCGTAGAAGCTCGCAGGTACCTTTTATTTCTAAATTCGTGAGAATTTTCAAACGAGATTTGTTTAATGTATCGCATAAAGCTCATCAGTCCACGCATTTCTTTATTTTACATAGGGTTTTCCGTACACGCATTTACAAGATTCTTTACAGGTGAGCATTTTTAACACGCTTTCCTGAAGGTTGACGCATAGCGTAGTTGATAAAGCTATGTTTCTTTTCTTCACGATTGCCTTGTCTTAACGATTACCCAAATATATTTTGTTGCAGACACCCAGTAGGTGTAGAAGGCTCAGGTAAACTTACTTTTAGTTCTGATAACTAAAATATATCTGTATTTCCTAAAACATAAGTATTAAAGTGACATTTTTTCTTTAGATGTCACGTTGTTATACAACATAAATCACCTCAATAAGAAGTCGTTGACCCTATACTCGTGGTAAGAATCGCTAAGTTGCATAAAATGTAGAAGTCACATGTTCCTCTCAGGCATTAAGAGTAACTGAGTTTCTTTTCTCTTCTTCTTTTTTCTTTCTTTCAACAGACCCCTGACGAAGGGCTTCAGCCCCGAAATGCATTGTTTTTTTTTATTGTATATATTATTCAGTATGATTCATGCAAACAATGATACAATGGAAATTTAAATTGTTTATTGTGTACATAATTCATGTATGACAACGAATGAACTTGTGATGCTTTACCCTAAATAATCTGATAAAACTGATTTGAATATATTACTGGAGAATTTGAATTCATTGTAGTGCGTGCTAGAGTCCTGGTGACCTCAGGTACCAGGCCATAAACTTTATCATTTCACAGTGAGCAGGCACTAATCTAGCGCAGCACACATATCGTACAAACACCAAAACAAATTGATTAAACTGAGTGCAGTACCCGTACTCATTCATCGTTACTTATACTGCAAATAACGGGCACTTGCACCACAGTCAAAATGTCTTTCGATTCAATTGCGGCAATTACGGATAACAGAGCAAATACTAAAGTGTACACCACAGATGAAGCTACTCAAATCTACAAACTAATCAAAGAAACAAAGACTTTTGATGCTCAGGGAGGTTCTGTTGCACAACAGCTTAAGCAACTAGAATACTTAACAAGGCGTGAACTAAACCAGCGTCTTCACGCGTCAACACTCATACAGTATCACCGTGTGAAACTAATACCAAGAGGCCTTAGATTAGCCATTCGTCCTATGCTATACAGATTAAACAACAATCCGCAATTCATGGAAAAATGGTTTGAAATATTGAATACATGCTCACTAGATTTGATATTTTTGTTAATAGAAGAGCTTGCAAAAACAATAAGAGATTTAGAAGAGGAAATATTCAACGTCAAGAAGGAACTGTCTGCAAAAATGGAAGAAGAACCATGGTCCAAATTTTTAGAGGAAATAGAAATAAGACTGGACAAGTATGGAAAGGAACTCAAGGAAACAAAATTGCGCAAATTTAAGCGCGACACAATTGACTACAAGCTGAATGAAGCTTACACTTGGGCGGAAATCTACGCGAAAAGGAGATACACCAATAAGAAACAACAAGCTGCTTCATCCGAAGAAAGTGTAGTTTCAGATAGTGATGCAAGTACTTCTAGACCACCTATCACCTCGCAACAGCGTCAAAAACCAGGTATGCAGGCACCCACAACAACAGATACAGCAACTACATCTACATCAGATGCTTTTTTAGAGAAGGGCCAACCTCAAAGCAAACCACCAGACCACTCATCCATCCAGTCGAGCGAAAAAAGACGCGAAGAGGAAAAGGAAAAGGACAAAGAGAAAGAACTAGCGAGAAAACTGGACTACGGAGTCAAACGAAAACCTCTTAATTAACATTTCGAAATATCCTTTGTCTAAATTTGAGGAAAGATTGCTGAACAAAGGGACAACTTTCGTTAGTACATACCACACCAATGAACTTGAAACAGAAGTAGCGTTCTTCAAATTTATGAGTGTGTTACGACTAAAGCATTTCTTCACAATTTTGAACCCTATTGAAACAGCAGACAGTACAGAAAAACAATTCAAACCTAAAAGCAATTTTTTAGCTGCAGTTTCACACAAAAGCCTTGACACATTTGAGACTTTGGTGAAAGCCGACATGAGTAAAATTCACTATAAAAGAAAGCTGAACAACTTGACAAGAGCAGAGCGCAGCGCCCTACAGGATTTAGCTAAAAACAATACTATAGTGATCCAGAAGGCGGACAAAGGCAGAGGATTAGTTATAATGGATTCAGATTTTTACATTCAACGAGGCAATGAACATGTTCAAGACATAAAAACCTATGCTAAACTTGAAAAAGACCCAACTTTGGAAATCTCTCAAAATTTGGACAACATTTTAGAAAAGGCAGAAGAACTGGGATGGATTAACAACACAACCAGACGTTATTTAAAGCAAATTTATCCCAGAAGACCACGGATATACTTTCTACCGAAAGTACATAAAAATTTGAGGAATCCCCCGATCAGACCTATAGTGTCTGGATGCTCATCAATCTTTGAGAATTTAGGAATTTACATTGATGCTCAAATGCAAACATTCATTCAGGAATGGCCAACATATTTGGAAGACACATCCGACTTTCTTAGAAGTCTTTCAACCATTGCAATTGAAGAAGACATGGAATTGACACTATGCACCATAGACGTGACATCTTTATACACGTCAATCCCTCATAAGCAGGGACTGGAAGCCATGAAATGGGCCCCATTGAGAACAGATAAACCAGATGAACAAAAATACCTGGTTATGAAAGTATTGGAATTTTGCTTAGAAAATAGCTATTTTGTGTGGCTCAATCAATTTTATACCCAACTCACTGGAACAGCAATGGGATTTCCAGGTGCATGTATTTATGCTAATATCTTCATGGCAAAACTTGAATTGGATTATATCCTTGAAGATCGTACCTGGCAAGAAGGAACTGTGTACTATAAACGGTACATTGATGATGTTTTTATAATCTGGAAACGGTCCTCCTCAGAACTCTTGCAGAACATTAAGAGTCTGAATCTAGCTATCCCAAGGATTCAATTCACTCACAACATCAGTAATACATCCCTACCATTTTTGGACGTCATGGTAGAGTTAGTGGGCAATACAATCCAGACAAAACTTTTCAAAAAATCAACTGATAAGAACACAGCTTTGCTCTATGGAAGTTTTCATCCTGCTAGTCTAATCAACAATTTACCAATATCGCAGTTCATGAGGATAAAGAGGATATCATCTGACAATGTAAAATTTGAAAAAAGTCTAGAAGAACAAAAGCAAAGATATTTGGACAGGGGATACCCCAAAAAATTGCTAGAGGCGCAAATTGAAAAAATTAAAACAATCCCAAGGACAGAACTTTTGCAAAAAAAACCTAAAACTGTCAATAAGAGGATGGTTTTTGTATCAAAATATTCGACAGCCTCCAGAGATATAAAAAGAATAATTCAGAAAAGATGGGAGATTCTGCAAGTTGAAACAGACTTTGGAGCATTGTTCATCGATAAGCCCTTGTTTGCTTATAAACGAGCACAGAATCTGAAGGAAATGCTAAGTAAACCACTAAGAAATGAGATGAATATTCAAGAGCAAGAAACCCACAAAGGCACAACTCGATGCTTTAATTGCAAGAACTGCAATAATGCTATATTGGGGAATACTTTATTGCACCCACGTACAGGCGAAAGAATTCCACTGAGACATACTACTATTTGCAATTCAGAACACGTAGTTTACTCAATTAAATGTCCATGCGGGTTATTGTACGTTGGGAAGACAGATAGGAAACTCAAACTACGACTGTCTGAGCACAAAAGTCGGATTCGTAATAAGAACAGCACCTCCCCGTTGGCAAAACATTGGATGGACACAGGGCATACCATAGCCCAATTGAGATTTCAAATCATCGAGCATGTCCCACAGCGATTAGGACAGGATAATACGAAGATCCTTCTCCAAAGAGAAGCCTTTTGGATCTGGAAATTACAAATTTTGACCCCTAACGGGTTAAATGATAAAATGGAAATGAATTGCTTTTTGTAAATAATTCTGTAATAGGACCCTCTAGGGACTCGAACCCGCAGTGATGTGTATGCACATTCGACACAGTAGCACACCAATCACACTTCTTGACCACATAAACGTACGTAGGCACACATGAGTCTACAAAGGGTATACTAGCTTAGGATTGAGGTTCGTCAACAAAAGATTGTAAATAGGCAGGATTATGCACTTTCACTAATGGTGGTATTTTGTTTGATCTGTACTCATTGAATTTTGTTGTTCTTTTCTTCTTTTGAACTATCGTGTTTTCTATTTTATTTTATTTTATTTCAAGTGCGCAGCTATTAATCGGGCGATGTCGTATTTAGCCCACATTAATTATGTAAGGAGTTCGCAATATGATTAAATAGCCGACTTTCACCGACTTTTACCCTTTACTAATGGCGCCCGTTAAATTATGACGCTGATTAGTCCGTTGTCTATGTCACTATAGCGAGCAACTAACAAACAAGAAAGGACTCATAAGCTAGACTCGCTCTGGTCGGCGCATTCAACCTCGGACATTGTATTCAACGAGACGCCTCTACGTACATGGTAAGCTCACAACTTTGAGCTAGTACTAACGTATATTACATAGACCATAGAGCAGTTTTCTGAATGCGTTCACTTCTTTTCCTACAGCGGAACGCATATATTCAACGTAGCGAGATCGAGATATTCCTCGTAGAAGCTCGCAGGTACCTTTTATTTCTAAATTCGTGAGAATTTTCAAACGAGATTTGTTTAATGTATCGCATAAAGCTCATCAGTCCACGCATTTCTTTATTTTACATAGGGTTTTCCGTACACGCATTTACAAGATTCTTTACAGGTGAGCATTTTTAACACGCTTTCCTGAAGGTTGACGCATAGCGTAGTTGATAAAGCTATGTTTCTTTTCTTCACGATTGCCTTGTCTTAACGATTACCCAAATATATTTTGTTGCAGACACCCAGTAGGTGTAGAAGGCTCAGGTAAACTTACTTTTAGTTCTGATAACTAAAATATATCTGTATTTCCTAAAACATAAGTATTAAAGTGACATTTTTTCTTTAGATGTCACGTTGTTATACAACATAAATCACCTCAATAAGAAGTCGTTGACCCTATACTCGTGGTAAGAATCGCTAAGTTGCATAAAATGTAGAAGTCACATGTTCCTCTCAGGCATTAAGAGTAACTGAGTTTCTTTTCTCTTCTTCTTTTTTCTTTCTTTCAACAGACCCCTGACGAAGGGCTTCAGCCCCGAAATGCATTGTTTTTTTTTATTGTATATATTATTCAGTATGATTCATGCAAACAATGATACAATGGAAATTTAAATTGTTTATTGTGTACATAATTCATGTATGACAACGAATGAACTTGTGATGCTTTACCCTAAATAATCTGATAAAACTGATTTGAATATATTACTGGAGAATTTGAATTCATTGTAGTGCGTGCTAGAGTCCTGGTGACCTCAGGTACCAGGCCATAAACTTTATCATTTCACAGTGAGCAGGCACTAATCTAGCGCAGCACACATATCGTACAAACACCAAAACAAATTGATTAAACTGAGTGCAGTACCCGTACTCATTCATCGTTACTTATACTGCAAATAACGGGCACTTGCACCACAGTCAAAATGTCTTTCGATTCAATTGCGGCAATTACGGATAACAGAGCAAATACTAAAGTGTACACCACAGATGAAGCTACTCAAATCTACAAACTAATCAAAGAAACAAAGACTTTTGATGCTCAGGGAGGTTCTGTTGCACAACAGCTTAAGCAACTAGAATACTTAACAAGGCGTGAACTAAACCAGCGTCTTCACGCGTCAACACTCATACAGTATCACCGTGTGAAACTAATACCAAGAGGCCTTAGATTAGCCATTCGTCCTATGCTATACAGATTAAACAACAATCCGCAATTCATGGAAAAATGGTTTGAAATATTGAATACATGCTCACTAGATTTGATATTTTTGTTAATAGAAGAGCTTGCAAAAACAATAAGAGATTTAGAAGAGGAAATATTCAACGTCAAGAAGGAACTGTCTGCAAAAATGGAAGAAGAACCATGGTCCAAATTTTTAGAGGAAATAGAAATAAGACTGGACAAGTATGGAAAGGAACTCAAGGAAACAAAATTGCGCAAATTTAAGCGCGACACAATTGACTACAAGCTGAATGAAGCTTACACTTGGGCGGAAATCTACGCGAAAAGGAGATACACCAATAAGAAACAACAAGCTGCTTCATCCGAAGAAAGTGTAGTTTCAGATAGTGATGCAAGTACTTCTAGACCACCTATCACCTCGCAACAGCGTCAAAAACCAGGTATGCAGGCACCCACAACAACAGATACAGCAACTACATCTACATCAGATGCTTTTTTAGAGAAGGGCCAACCTCAAAGCAAACCACCAGACCACTCATCCATCCAGTCGAGCGAAAAAAGACGCGAAGAGGAAAAGGAAAAGGACAAAGAGAAAGAACTAGCGAGAAAACTGGACTACGGAGTCAAACGAAAACCTCTTAATTAACATTTCGAAATATCCTTTGTCTAAATTTGAGGAAAGATTGCTGAACAAAGGGACAACTTTCGTTAGTACATACCACACCAATGAACTTGAAACAGAAGTAGCGTTCTTCAAATTTATGAGTGTGTTACGACTAAAGCATTTCTTCACAATTTTGAACCCTATTGAAACAGCAGACAGTACAGAAAAACAATTCAAACCTAAAAGCAATTTTTTAGCTGCAGTTTCACACAAAAGCCTTGACACATTTGAGACTTTGGTGAAAGCCGACATGAGTAAAATTCACTATAAAAGAAAGCTGAACAACTTGACAAGAGCAGAGCGCAGCGCCCTACAGGATTTAGCTAAAAACAATACTATAGTGATCCAGAAGGCGGACAAAGGCAGAGGATTAGTTATAATGGATTCAGATTTTTACATTCAACGAGGCAATGAACATGTTCAAGACATAAAAACCTATGCTAAACTTGAAAAAGACCCAACTTTGGAAATCTCTCAAAATTTGGACAACATTTTAGAAAAGGCAGAAGAACTGGGATGGATTAACAACACAACCAGACGTTATTTAAAGCAAATTTATCCCAGAAGACCACGGATATACTTTCTACCGAAAGTACATAAAAATTTGAGGAATCCCCCGATCAGACCTATAGTGTCTGGATGCTCATCAATCTTTGAGAATTTAGGAATTTACATTGATGCTCAAATGCAAACATTCATTCAGGAATGGCCAACATATTTGGAAGACACATCCGACTTTCTTAGAAGTCTTTCAACCATTGCAATTGAAGAAGACATGGAATTGACACTATGCACCATAGACGTGACATCTTTATACACGTCAATCCCTCATAAGCAGGGACTGGAAGCCATGAAATGGGCCCCATTGAGAACAGATAAACCAGATGAACAAAAATACCTGGTTATGAAAGTATTGGAATTTTGCTTAGAAAATAGCTATTTTGTGTGGCTCAATCAATTTTATACCCAACTCACTGGAACAGCAATGGGATTTCCAGGTGCATGTATTTATGCTAATATCTTCATGGCAAAACTTGAATTGGATTATATCCTTGAAGATCGTACCTGGCAAGAAGGAACTGTGTACTATAAACGGTACATTGATGATGTTTTTATAATCTGGAAACGGTCCTCCTCAGAACTCTTGCAGAACATTAAGAGTCTGAATCTAGCTATCCCAAGGATTCAATTCACTCACAACATCAGTAATACATCCCTACCATTTTTGGACGTCATGGTAGAGTTAGTGGGCAATACAATCCAGACAAAACTTTTCAAAAAATCAACTGATAAGAACACAGCTTTGCTCTATGGAAGTTTTCATCCTGCTAGTCTAATCAACAATTTACCAATATCGCAGTTCATGAGGATAAAGAGGATATCATCTGACAATGTAAAATTTGAAAAAAGTCTAGAAGAACAAAAGCAAAGATATTTGGACAGGGGATACCCCAAAAAATTGCTAGAGGCGCAAATTGAAAAAATTAAAACAATCCCAAGGACAGAACTTTTGCAAAAAAAACCTAAAACTGTCAATAAGAGGATGGTTTTTGTATCAAAATATTCGACAGCCTCCAGAGATATAAAAAGAATAATTCAGAAAAGATGGGAGATTCTGCAAGTTGAAACAGACTTTGGAGCATTGTTCATCGATAAGCCCTTGTTTGCTTATAAACGAGCACAGAATCTGAAGGAAATGCTAAGTAAACCACTAAGAAATGAGATGAATATTCAAGAGCAAGAAACCCACAAAGGCACAACTCGATGCTTTAATTGCAAGAACTGCAATAATGCTATATTGGGGAATACTTTATTGCACCCACGTACAGGCGAAAGAATTCCACTGAGACATACTACTATTTGCAATTCAGAACACGTAGTTTACTCAATTAAATGTCCATGCGGGTTATTGTACGTTGGGAAGACAGATAGGAAACTCAAACTACGACTGTCTGAGCACAAAAGTCGGATTCGTAATAAGAACAGCACCTCCCCGTTGGCAAAACATTGGATGGACACAGGGCATACCATAGCCCAATTGAGATTTCAAATCATCGAGCTTGTCCCACAGCGATTAGGACAGGATAATACGAAGATCCTTCTTCAAAGAGAAGCCTTTTGGATCTGGAAATTACAAATTTTGACCCCTAACGGGTTAAATGATAAAATGGAAATGAATTGCTTTTTGTAAATAATTCTGTAATAGGACCCTCTAGGGACTCGAACCCGCAGTGATGTGTATGCACATTCGACACAGTAGCACACCAATCACACTTCTTGACCACATAAACGTACGTAGGCACACATGAGTCTACAAAGGGTATACTAGCTTAGGATTGAGGTTCGTCAACAAAAGATTGTAAATAGGCAGGATTATGCACTTTCACTAATGGTGGTATTTTGTTTGATCTGTACTCATTGAATTTTGTTGTTCTTTTCTTCTTTTGAACTATCGTGTTTTCTATTTTATTTTATTTTATTTCAAGTGCGCAGCTATTAATCGGGCGATGTCGTATTTAGCCCACATTAATTATGTAAGGAGTTCGCAATATGATTAAATAGCCGACTTTCACCGACTTTTACCCTTTACTAATGGCGCCCGTTAAATTATGACGCTGATTAGTCCGTTGTCTATGTCACTATAGCGAGCAACTAACAAACAAGAAAGGACTCATAAGCTAGACTCGCTCTGGTCGGCGCATTCAACCTCGGACATTGTATTCAACGAGACGCCTCTACGTACACGGTAAGCTCACAACTTTGAGCTAGTACTAACGTATATTACATAGACCATAGAGCAGTTTTCTGAATGCGTTCACTTCTTTTCCTACAGCGGAACGCATATATTCAACGTAGCGAGATCGAGATATTCCTCGTAGAAGCTCGCAGGTACCTTTTATTTCTAAATTCGTGAGAATTTTCAAACGAGATTTGTTTAATGTATCGCATAAAGCTCATCAGTCCACGCATTTCTTTATTTTACATAGGGTTTTCCGTACACGCATTTACAAGATTCTTTACAGGTGAGCATTTTTAACATGCTTTCCTGAAGGTTGACGCATAGCGTAGTTGATAAAGCTATGTTTCTTTTCTTCACGATTGCCTTGTCTTAACGATTACCCAAATATATTTTGTTGCAGACACCCAGTAGGTGTAGAAGGCTCAGGTAAACTTACTTTTAGTTCTGATAACTAAAAGATATCTGTATTTCCTAAAACATAAGTATTAAAGTGACATTTTTTCTTTAGATGTCACGTTGTTATACAACATAAATCACCTCAATAAGAAGTCGTTGACCCTATACTCGTGGTAAGAATCGCTAAGTTGCATAAAATGTAGAAGTCACATGTTCCTCTCAGGCATTAAGAGTAACTGAGTTTCTTTTCTCTTCTTCTTTTTTCTTTCTTTCAACAGACCCCTGACGAAGGGCTTCAGCCCCGAAATGCATTGTTTTTTTTTATTGTATATATTATTCAGTATGATTCATGCAAACAATGATACAATGGAAATTTAAATTGTTTATTGTGTACATAATTCATGTATGACAACGAATGAACTTGTGATGCTTTACCCTAAATAATCTGATAAAACTGATTTGAATATATTACTGGAGAATTTGAATTCATTGTAGTGCGTGCTAGAGTCCTGGTGACCTCAGGTACCAGGCCATAAACTTTATCATTTCACAGTGAGCAGGCACTAATCTAGCGCAGCACACATATCGTACAAACACCAAAACAAATTGATTAAACTGAGTGCAGTACCCGTACTCATTCATCGTTACTTATACTGCAAATAACGGGCACTTGCACCACAGTCAAAATGTCTTTCGATTCAATTGCGGCAATTACGGATAACAGAGCAAATACTAAAGTGTACACCACAGATGAAGCTACTCAAATCTACAAACTAATCAAAGAAACAAAGACTTGTGATGCTCAGGGAGGTTCTGTTGCACAACAGCTTAAGCAACTAGAATACTTAACAAGGCGTGAACTAAACCAGCGTCTTCACGCGTCAACACTCATACAGTATCACCGTGTGAAACTAATACCAAGAGGCCTTAGATTAGCCATTCGTCCTATGCTATACAGATTAAACAACAATCCGCAATTCATGGAAAAATGGTTTGAAATATTGAATACATGCTCACTAGATTTGATATTATTGTTAATAGAAGAGCTTGCAAAAACAATAAGAGATTTAGAAGAGGAAATATTCAACGTCAAGAAGGAACTGTCTGCAAAAATGGAAGAAGAACCATGGTCCAAATTTTTAGAGGAAATAGAAATAAGACTGGACAAGTATGGAAAGGAACTCAAGGAAACAAAATTGCGCAAATTTAAGCGCGACACAATTGACTACAAGCTGAATGAAGCTTACACTTGGGCGGAAATCTACGCGAAAAGGAGATACACCAATAAGAAACAACAAGCTGCTTCATCCGAAGAAAGTGTAGTTTCAGATAGTGATGCAAGTACTTCTAGACCACCTATCACCTCGCAACAGCGTCAAAAACCAGGTATGCAGGCACCCACAACAACAGATATAGCAACTACATCTACATCAGATGCTTTTTTAGAGAAGGGCCAACCTCAAAGCAAACCACCAGACCACTCATCCATCCAGTCGAGCGAAAAAAGACGCGAAGAGGAAAAGGAAAAGGAAAAGGACAAAGAGAAAGAACTAGCGAGAAAACTGGACTACGGAGTCAAACGAAAACCTCTTAATTAACATTTCGAAATATCCTTTGTCTAAATTTGAGGAAAGATTGCTGAACAAAGGGACAACTTTCGTTAGTACATACCACACCAATGAACTTGAAACAGAAGTAGCGTTCTTCAAATTTATGAGTGTGTTACGACTAAAGCATTTCTTCACAATTTTGAACCCTATTGAAACAGCAGACAGTACAGAAAAACAATTCAAACCTAAAAGCAATTTTTTAGCTGCAGTTTCACACAAAAGCCTTGACACATTTGAGACTTTGGTGAAAGCCGACATGAGTAAAATTCACTATAAAAGAAAGCTGAACAACTTGACAAGAGCAGAGCGCAGCGCCCTACAGGATTTAGCTAAAAACAATACTATAGTGATCCAGAAGGCGGACAAAGGCGGAGGATTAGTTATAATGGATTCAGATTTTTACATTCAACGAGGCAATGAACATGTTCAAGACATAAAAACCTATGCTAAACTTGAAAAAGACCCAACTTTGGAAATCTCTCAAAATTTGGACAACATTTTAGAAAAGGCAGAAGAACTGGGATGGATTAACAACACAACCAGACGTTATTTAAAGCAAATTTATCCCAGAAGACCACGGATATACTTTCTACCGAAAGTACATAAAAATTTGAGGAATCCCCCGATCAGACCTATAGTGTCTGGATGCTCATCAATCTTTGAGAATTTAGGAATTTACATTGATGCTCAAATGCAAACATTCATTCAGGAATGGCCAACATATTTGGAAGACACATCCGACTTTCTTAGAAGTCTTTCAACCATTGCAATTGAAGAAGACATGGAATTGACACTATGCACCATAGACGTGACATCTTTATACACGTCAATCCCTCATAAGCAGGGACTGGAAGCCATGAAATGGGCCCCATTGAGAACAGATAAACCAGATGAACAAAAATACCTGGTCATGAAAGTATTGGAATTTTGCTTAGAAAATAGCTATTTTGTATGGCTCAATCAATTTTATACCCAACTCACTGGAACAGAAATGGGATTTCCAGGTGCATGTATTTATGCTAATATCTTCATGGCAAAACTTGAATTGGATTATATCCTTGAAGATCGTACCTGGCAAGAAGGAACTGTGTACTATAAACGGTACATTGATGATGTTTTTATAATCTGGAAACGGTCCTCCTCAGAACTCTTGCAGAACATTAAGAGTCTGAATCTAGCTATCCCAAGGATTCAATTCACTCACAACATCAGTAATACATCCCTACCATTTTTGGACGTCATGGTAGAGTTAGTGGGCAATACAATCCAGACAAAACTTTTCAAAAAATCAACTGATAAGAACACAGCTTTGCTCTATGGAAGTTTTCATCCTGCTAGTCTAATCAACAATTTACCAATATCGCAGTTCATGAGGATAAAGAGGATATCATCTGACAATGTAAAATTTGAAAAAAGTCTAGAAGAACAAAAGCAAAGATATTTGGACAGGGGATACCCCAAAAAACTGCTAGAGGCGCAAATTGAAAAAATTAAAACAATCCCAAGGACAGAACTTTTGCAAAAAAAAACTAAAACTGTCAATAAGAGGATGGTTTTTGTATCAAAATATTCGACAGCCTCCAGAGATATAAAAAGAATAATTCAGAAAAGATGGGAGATTCTGCAAGTTGAAACAGACTTTGGAGAATTGTTCATCGATAAGCCCTTGTTTGCTTATAAACGAGCACAGAATCTGAAGGAAATGCTAAGTAAACCACTAAGAAATGAGATGAATATTCAAGAGCAAGAAACCTACAAAGGCACAACTCGATGCTTTAATTGCAAGAACTGCAATAATGCTATATTGGGGAATACTTTATTGCACCCACGTACAGGCGAAAGAATTCCACTGAGACATACTACTAGTTGCAATTCAGAACACGTAGTTTACTCAATTAAATGTCCATGCGGGTTATTGTACGTTGGGAAGACAGATAGGAAACTCAAACTACGACTGTCTGAGTAGAAAAGTCGGATTCGTAATAAGAACAGCACCTCCCCGTTGGCAAAACATTGGATGGACACAGGGCATACCATAGCCCAATTGAGATTTCAAATCATCGAGCTTGTCCCACAGCGATTAGGACAGGATAATGCGAAGATCCTTCTCCAAAGAGAAGCCTTTTGGATTCGGAAATTACAAACTTTGACCCCTAACGGGTAAATGATAAAATGGAAATGACTTGCTTTTTGTAAATAATTCTGTAATAGGACCCTCTAGGGACTCGAACCCGCCGTGATGTGTATGCACATTCGACACAGTAGCACACCAATCACACTTCTTGACCACATAAACGTACGTAGGCACACATGAGTCTACAAAGGGTATACTAGCTTAGGATTGAGGTTCGTCAACAAAAGATTGTAAATAGGCAAGATTATGCACTTTCACTAATGGTGGTATTTTGTTTGATCTGTACTCATTGAATTTTGTTGTTCTTTTCTTCTTTTGAACTATCGTGTTTTCTATTTTATTTTATTTTATTTCAAGTGCGCAGCTATTAATCGGGCGACGTCGTATTTAGCCCACATTAATTATGTAAGGAGTTCGCAATATGATTAAATAGCCGACTTTCACCGACTTTTACCCTTTACTAATGGCGCCCGTTAAATTATGACGCTGATTAGTCCGTTGTCTATCTCACTATAGCGAGCAACTAACAAACAAGAAAGGACTCATAAGCTAGGCTCGCTCCGGTCGGCGCATTCAACCTCGGACATTGTATTCAACGAGACGCCTCTACATACACGGTAAGCTCACAACTTTGAGCTAGTACTAACGTATATTACATAGACCATAGAGCAGTTTTCTGAATGCGTTCACTTCTTTTCCTACAGCGGAACGCATATATTCAAAGTAGCGAGATCGAGATATTCCTGGAAGAAGCTCGCAGGTACCTTTTATTTCTAAATTCGTGAGAATTTTCAAACGAGATTTGTTTAATGTATCGCATAAAGCTCATCAGTCCACGCATTTCTTTATTTTACATAGGGTTTTCCGTACACGCATTTACAAGATTCTTTACAGGTGAGCATTTTTAACATGCTTTCCTGAAGGATGACGTATAGCATAGTTGATAAAGCTATGTTTTTTTTCTTCACGATTGCCTTGTCTTAACGATTACCCAAATATATTTTGTTGCAGACACCCAGTTGGTGTAGAAGGCTCAGGTAAACTTACTTTTAGTTCTGATAACTAAAAGATATCTGTATTTCCTAAAACATAAGTATTAAAGTGACATTTTTTCTTTAGATGTCACGTTGTTATACAACATAAATCACCTCAATAAGAAGTCGTTGACCCTATACTTGTGGTAAGAATCTCTAAGTTGGGAGGAGGAGCCAGGACGGCGGCCAAGATGGCCGCATAGACGCCCAGCTCCGCCGCTCGCCCTCGTCTCCCATAATATCCTGCCCGCGATCCCGCACCCCAGCCGCGGCCCCGTGCAGAGGAACAGCGGGGGAGCCCGACCGTGTGACTTCGGTCCGCGCACCGCCTTGGATGTCCGAGAATCGTCGTCCTGAAGTCTCCGGCCTTCATCCCGGATGAGCCGGGACCTCGGGTAGCGTCGCAGCCGCCTCACAAGCGATAAACAATGGCCCCGATCAGCCATGATGGTCCGGTCCCCCGAGTGTGGAACTGAAACCACTTCTGTCGCAGACATCGAGTGCGTTGCGGCGCCGGACCTTTAAGCTGCTCCATACAGGCTTTTGGCTGATATCCGCTATTTTGGGAAAGTATCTCTGTGAGGCAGAATTGATTGCCAGGACCAGATTTCGGCTGAAATGCGGTGAGAGGCGCGTGACGCTGTAACTAAGCGAGGGCTTGAGTGTGACTCTCCGCAATTCCTTTACGAACTGCGCGTCAATTGTTTGAGCCGAACTGCTGCTTTGTTCATTGAGACCCGAGGTCCCGATAAACTGACTAGGGAGAAATGGCGCTTACGGTGAGAGATGTTTGGCTGTCCATCAATGACTTGCACATTGCCCTGAAAGGTATGTGGACGGATGTGCACCCCACGCAGCTGGTACCTTCTCCTTCTATGGCACATTTGGGCGCAGACGCACGCAACAAGGAGTGTATGTCTGACTTGTCCCTGGCTGTTGTAGCAGTAGACTCCCAGGAGTTGTGACACTGGATGCTGAGACTAGGGGACACAATATTCGAGACTGTGCTCCAGTTACCCTCTTTGCTTTCCTATCAGCTCATTTGTTTCCCGACAATGGGCGCCCTGCACTACCGTGGAAAGTTGACTTGCCCCGGAGACACGCTCCTTTGTTCTTGCTGTGGTCTTTGTCATGGACCTGTGTGGCCCCAACTGGTACTATTGGTTTACTGCGACTCTCTGCGCACGACTTGGGAGGAATGCTGACTTTTTCCCGGACTGGACAGGGCTGACTGCTGCCTTTATACGACACTTCCTATGATACCTCGGTGCCAAAATGGAACATTGTTTGAACTGGAGACTTTTAATGGCTGGGATGACTGTACATTAATGTCCACGCTCCCTCTTGGTGGATGTCCGCTTTTTGGGGGTGTGGGAGGTTGGGGGTGAGCTTGGGGCTGGAGCTAAGGCCCTCCTCCGTTATTTCCCGCTTTTGGGGTTCTTGGGGCGACAGGCATGCCTATGGGGGGGGGTGGGCCGTGGCCTTCCGCTGGTATGCAGGGTGGGGGGTTGGGGGATGGGCTGTGTTTTGTGTTCCTTCTTTGTTTCTATGGCCCTCCTTTCTTTTTCTTCCTTTTACTCTGTTTCTTTCCTGTTCCTCTATACCTTTCACTTAATTGGGGATTGGGATCCAGTATTATTGGGGAGTCTACTGTAATATGTTCCCATGTGACTTAGCAGCTGCCCTTAGTTTCTAGCTTGTGGGATACTGTTTTTTGGGTGGGTGGTTATTACGCATCATGTTCCCCAGTATGTGCTCCTTTAATTATGAATAATCTCCTGTTCTGGGATCTGCTCCAATTTTATACTAATTGTCGATTTTCGTAACATTGCATGCTATAAGATCCTTTTCTCTTATTATAAAAGGAAAACCTCCCAACTCCTGGAACATTGTGGACATACCTATTTATCGATCCTTACTATAGGCCCACGTTGACCGCTGCAGTAATGTCTTCCCTCGCTGTGCGAGGCTTTATATCCTTTTATGTTGTTGGCGGTGGATACTGGTCTGTGCCTGCAATTTCCTGTAATGGTATCTTTGAGGTTTTCCAATAAAAATTATTTAAAAAAAAAAAAAAAAAAAAAAAGAATCGCTAAGTTGCATAAAATGTAGAAGTCACATGTACCTCTCAGGCCTTAAGAGTAACTGAGTTTCTTTTCTCTTCTTCTTTTTTCTTTCTTTCAACAGACCCCTGACGAAGGGGCTTCAGCCCCGAAATGCATTGTTTTTTTTTATTGTATATATTATTCAGTATGATTCATGCAAACAATGATACAATGGAAATTTAAATTGTTTATTGTGTACATAATTCATGTATGACAACGAATGAACTTGTGATGCTTTACCCTAAATAATCTGATAAAACTGATTTGAATATATTACTGGAGAATTTGAATTCATTGTAGTGCGTGCTAGAGTCCTGGTGACCTCAGGTACCAGGCCATAAACTTTATCATTTCACAGTGAGCAGGCACTAATCTAGCGCAGCACACATATCGTACAAACACCAAAACAAATTGATTAAACTGAGTGCAGTACCCGTACTCATTCAGCATTAAAGAGTTGGGCATAGCTCTGGGAAACAGTGCGGGTGAGCAGCAAGACCACAGTGTAAATAAAGAGAAAGTGAGACACCAACTGAGGATTTGAGCGAGGCAAGTTGGACAAGTGCGCACTGGATGGAGGCGTAGGTTCGAGACAAAGGAACCTAACCACAGCCAGCTAACAGACTTGAGAAATATGCCTTTCAGCTCAGTACTTGTTATAAAACAAGGGGTGACCCAATTGTAGTCAAAGGACCTGGGTATCAAGTGTTATAGTCAACAGTTGGTCCTAGACGAAAATTCACCATGCAACACAGCTCCTACATTAATCAAATAATTCTTTTCATAATCAGCTCTAGATTGAATCACTGCGGTTGTTAGAGAAAACACAACATGTTATGTTATGTTATGTTAAAGGATTTTGATACCGCGCTCATACACCAATTGGTTTCTTGGCGCTCGAAGACAGTGGACTAGGGCGAAGGGGGTGTAGACAGCTAACCGTGGGCAAGACGGAACAAATGAGTTTTAAAAGATTTGCGAAAGGAGGGATAGTCAGGGATGAGCCGAATGGAGAGGGGAAGGGAGTTCCAAGTAGATGGGGCAAGGAAGGAGAAGCCAGCACCACCGTGCTTCTTGCGTCTGAACCTAGGAGTGACCAACAGATTGTGGGCAGAGGATCTAAGGTGTCGGGGAGGGATGTAAGGGTGTAGACAAAGAGAAATAAAAGCAGGAGCGGAGACAAAAAGAGATTTGAAAACGGTGCAGCCAAGTTTGAAGATGCATCGTTGCGCAACAGGGAGCCAGTGCAGAGTTTTTAACAGTGGGGTGACATGTTGATGTTTTGGTTGCTGAAAGATTAATCTGGCAGCCTGATTTTGCACCAGTTGAAGCCGTTGAAGATGGTAGGCTGGAATCCCCACGTATAGACAGTTGGCATAGTCTAAACGTGAGGTAACCAAGGCCAGGATAACAAGGATAAGAGCCTCTGGGGACAGGTACCTTCGGATCTTCCCGATCCTGCGAAGATGGAAAAAGCAGGCCGAGGTAACAGCATTGATGTGCGGCCGCATCGAAAGGTCACTGGAGATGACAACACCTAGGCTCTTCACGGAGTCAACTGGGCAGGGGGGGGGGCCGAGGGCAGGGGGCCAGAAGTTGGAAGTCCAAGGATGAGGGGGCCCGCCTATCAGGACCAGCTCTGTCTTGCTAGGGTTGAGCTTCAGCTGGCTGAAGTTCATCCACTCGTAGATGGAAAGCATGGTGGTTTGGAAATTAGAGCAGGAAAGAGGAGAAGAGTCAATAGGAAAGATAAGTTGTAAATCATCTGCATAATTAAAAGTGGTAACAGAAGAGTGACGGAGGGAGACCAGAAGAGGCTGCATATAAAGATTAAACAGGAGGGGGGATAAAGCAGAACCCTGGGGGACACCGCAAGAAAGTGAAGTGGAAGGGGCAGAAAAGGAGGATAGGTGAACAGATTGGGTCCGGAGTTGGAGAAAGGATACAATCCAAGACAGGGCCAGGCCCGATATCCCAGCATTTCTGACACGGTCGACCAAGATGTCGTGGTCGACCGTGTCGAAAGCGGCCGAAAGATCAAGTAGCACCAGGGCCTGGGCCAAGTTCTTGTCCGCCCCCTGTCTCAGCGTGTCCATAACCGCTGTCACCACTGCCACCGTAGAATGGGAGGGTCTGAAACCAGCCTGTTGGTCATCGAGGAAATGAGTCTCCTCGATGAAAGAGCTCAGGCAGCGGGTGACATAGGTTTCCAGGACCTTCCCCAGATATGGGAGAAGGGAGATAGGTCGGTAGTTACCCAGTACCGCAGGATCGGAACCGGGTTTTTTCAGAATAGGTACCACCACAGTGCTTTTGAAGGCATTGGGGACAGAGCCTGTGGAGAGTGACCGGTTTAAGAGGTCCAGAGGAGGGTCGGGACATGACATGAAGGCATCTCGAAGGATTTGGGGGGGACAATAATCCTTGGGGGAGCCTGAGCCCACAGCCGAGAGTAGTGAGCGGAAGGTATCTAAAGAAATCGGGGGAAAAACATTCAGGGAGTGGGGGTTCAGAGGAGGAAGGGCGCTGATGTGAGACATAGTGGTGGGGGGAATATTGTTTTTGATTGTGGCAATTTTATCAATAAAAAAAGAATTGAGGGAGTCGCACAAAGCTTGTGATGGCTGAGGCTGAGGTGTTACACGGTCAGGAAGAGAAAGTTCAGCGACAATTGAAAAGATTTCTTTGGTCTTGGAGGCAGAGTGAATTACTTTTTGGGAGAAATAAGCAGATTTGGCTAGGATGATGGATTTTTTATAAGATTTGAGTAAGTCGATGTAGACAGACTTCAACGAGGGATCATAGTTACGCCTCCATCGGCGCTCAGACTGACGAAGAAGGAGTTTGCTGGCCTTAAGTTGGTCAGTGAACCAGCGCTGAGCGTCGTGGGGCCGCTTCGATTTAATGGATTTAGCTGGAGCGACTGCGTCACTGGCTTGAGACAGCCATAGGTCCATTGCGGCTGCTTGGGAGTTCAAGTCGGAGTGGCTAGGGGGTAGGGTGGAAGCAAGGGTCGAGTGGAACAGAGAAATATCAGCGTGCTTCCAATTGCGTGCAGAGAAGTTGGAGGTTGGAGGGGGGCGGGTGGGTGCAATGATTTGTAGGGAAAAAGAAATGAAAAAGTGGTCGGACCAGGTACAAGGGTACACCAGAGGAGAGGAAATGTCCAGATTAGTGGTCCACACCTGATCCAGGGTATGGCCCTTGATGTGAGTCGGAACTGAGATGTGTTGGGAAAGATTTAAGCCAGATAGAAAACCAGAAAATTCAAGTGACACGGAGGATTCAGAAGGATCAGATGGCCAGTAATTAAAATCACCAATGATCAGGATCCTAGCAGAGTTAATGGTTAGTTGCGAAATAAGATCACTGAACAAAGATGGGAAAGAGGGCATGTTAACAGGGGGACGGTACACTAAGACACAAATGAAGGAGTGTTTGGGAGAGGAAAATTTCAACATAAGAATATCAGAATTCAATATAGGGGTGGTTGTTAAAGAAGTGAATTGCAGGTTGGAACGAATGATGGCAGCAACTCCCCCACCCGGTCTACCAGAGGCCCTGTTGGAGTGGAGGATATAGTAGCCCGGGGGTATTGCGGCCAAGATGTCAGGGTAAGAGTCCGCATGTAGCCAAGTTTCAACGAGGAGCAGGATGTCAATGTTGCCAGCCTCGAGAAGTTGGAAGACCTCAAGCTGATGTTGGGAAGAGAGCGGGTGTTCAGGTACATGACAGAGATAGAGCGCGTACCAGAGGAGCTAGGCTTAGGAAGTGTGGGAGTGGTAGAGTTGGGGGGGAAGGAAGTAGAGGGAGCAGCCGGAGGGGTGCTAGGTGAGAGAGGGGAGAGAATACCATGAGTCCGAGCGATGGCAATCATTTGAGGGGGAGGTGGGGAACGGGAAAAACATGAACGGAGTTCCAAGGAGGTGTAAGTAATGCGTTGAGCAGCATGCATGGCCCCTAGCCCCGGTCGGCCGCGGACGGGCGCAGACGGGCTCGACTTAAGCGCGACTTCAGCACGAAGTCGGCGCTCCCGCTGCGCTCGTCCGCTGCGCGTCCTCCAGGTTGCCATTTATGCTAGTCGACGTTAACCACTAGCCCGCTCACCTGCACGGTGGAGAGGCAGGGCGGAAGTGGTGCAAAGCCGGAAGTGGCGCTTGTGCAGGGACCCTCCGCGCAAATGGCACTCTGCCGGGGCGGACCGGGGTCTAGAGCGGGAGAAATGAGGTAAGCAGCAGCTCAAATAGTACAGGTTTAGATGCGGGCGCGATACAGCAAAAGAAAAAGTACTAGTTTAAAAATGACAGCCAGCTCGTAATCAGCTGGAATGCAAGTTAAAATTATTCACCGGCAGCGCTGGTACACGCCCGTGGCCCGTAGCCACGATTGTCGACCTGCGAGGCCAAAAGCTGAGCAAGATATGGAAGAAAGCTCTGCAACCACTAGCCCGCTCACCTGCACGGTGGAGAGGCAGGGCGGAAGTGGTGCAAAGCCGGAAGTGGCGCTCGTGCAGGGACCCTCCACGCAAACGGCACTCTGCCGGGGCGGACCGGGGTCTAGAGCGGGAGAAATGAGGTAAGCAGCAGCTCAAATAGTACAGGTTTAGATGCGGGCGCGATACAGCAAAAGAAAAAGTACTAGTTTAAAAATGACAGCCAGCTCGTAATCAGCTGGAATGCAAGTTAAAATTATTCACCGGCAGCGCTGGTACACGCCCGTGGCCCGTAGCCACGATTGTCGACCTGCGAGGCCAAAAGCTGAGCAAGATATGGAAGAAAGCTCTGCAACCACTAGCCCGCTCACCTGCACGGTGGAGAGGCAGGGCGGAAGTGGTGCAAAGCCGGAAGTGGCGCTCGTGCAGGGACCCTCCGCGCAAACGGCACTCTGCCGGGGCGGACCGGGGTCTAGAGCGGGAGAAATGAGGTAAGCAGCAGCTCAAATAGTACAGGTTTAGATGCGGGCGCGATACAGCAAAAGAAAAAGTACTAGTTTAAAAATGACAGCCAGCTCGTAATCAGCTGGAATGCAAGTTAAAATTATTCACCGGCAGCGCTGGTACACGCCCGTGGCCCGTAGCCACGATTGTCGACCTGCGAGGCCAAAAGCTGAACATGATAGATACATTAGCCCAGGATGTCAATTGATACATAAGAAGCACTGAAACATTGAAATTTCAATCGAGTCCAGCCGGACTCACTTATTTAATATACAATTTGAAAAAGATTGACAAATTTTATAAAATTATTTACAAAACCAAGGGGTTCTAATATCAATGTAGTGCACAGAGAAAAGTGAAAGTAAGTGCTCAAGTGATTGATCAAAGAGATCAGTGAAACAAAGTGAAAATGATTTATATACAAGAATGAGCCTGCCCTGACTAAAGAAGATTGCAAAAAATGTAATTGTTTTTCACTGGCTCGTAGCTTTAAAATCCTCCGTCTTCCTTGATTTGCACTGTTAGCAAGGGGATTAGGAGGGGGGAAAAAAGGGGGCAGGAAATAATAGGTGCAGGCTCCAAAGGAGAATGTCGATGTTTCGACCCACAAAGAGACCGGGTGACTGAATTCCTCAGAACAGGGTCTTCATCAGCTCAGTACAGCAAGAGAAAGAAGGGAACAGGACATGGACACCAGACAATGGTCCGCAGAGGAACAGGAGCCGTCACTCAAACAACCGGTTCTAGCAATCAAAAAACACAAGGTCAGCCTTCAAACTTAAAATTGTCCCAGTGGCAATTGATATTAGCTTACTCCGCTCCAGAAAATGGCAACAAAAGCTACAAATATGGAGGCTAGATTGAAGGAACATGATGACGAAGTTAGCACGCTAGAAGGAGAGGTCAAAATACTTAAAGATGCCACACAGAGACTACAGCTATGGGCGGAGGATGCGGAGAGCAGGTCCAGCTGTAACAATGTACGATTTGTGGGCTTCCCTGAAAAAGCAGGCAGCAACAACACGGAACACTTTGTAGAAAATGTGATAATTACTGCTGTTAAACTGGGCGAACTCTTGAACCATTTTGTAGTTGAGCGAGTCCACTGTGTGCCTGGTTTTTCTCCAAAATTGTGGGCTTCCCTGAAAAAGCAGGCAGCAACAACACGGAACACTTTGTAGAAAATGTGATAATTACTGCTGTTAAACTGGGCGAACTCTTGAACCATTTTGTAGTTGAGCGAGTCCACTGTGTGCCTGGTTTTTCTCCAAAACCAGGAGCTAGCCCAGACCACTAATAGACAAAATTCTTAACTACAGGGACCGCAAACCCTTTCTGCTGGCAGCTGCTTACATGCCCAAATGATGTTTGAGAACCATACTATAATGGCATTCCTTGATTACAATGAAAAAACTACATATAACAACGGGTCAAGACCAACTAAAGCTATCTGCAAAACTGTGTATGATTGTGGGGATACAATCTATGAATCCAAAGTATTCATGGTGAAAATTGTGTTCCCATCAGATACCCGTCCTGTACCGCCCTACATCATTTGGGATCCTTCACCCGAAGGAAGTGGAAACAAGTCCACTATGGATTAGTTAGATTGTAGCCTAATCGTGTTGAAGGATACAGTGATGTGTAAGGGAAAAACTATGTATGGTATCAGGGGGTAAAAATAGCTAGCAGTGCAAAAGAAAATGCTGTGTGCAGCATGTAAGTGAATGAATTAATATTGGGTTGTAGGAGTGGAAAATAAATTTTAATAGGATCCTATCCACACCCAAGGTTAAAAAACAGTGCAAAGTAGTGTTACAAATAACTACTTGGATGTAATCCAGGTCGACATGTTTCTGCAGGGTAATAGGGTCAAAAGATACCTGTCTGCTTCATCAGGACTTTAACAAAAGTGTGCTACTGCTGATAAGTGTGTTTTAGTGATTTAAAATCATATCACCTGAAATCGCCAGTCGAGATGATCAAAATGGTCATCAGATCATGGTGGACGAACAAACACACACAAAGAAATATACAAAGTTAATGACGATAGCTTGAGACACAAGACAAATATCTCGTAATGGTGCATATTGCCAAATTAATATTGGTCACTTGTTGCTTAGTAGTCAACCTAAATTTAATCAAATCAACCTTGTGGGAAAAAGAAATAGCCTTGTGTTCACTCACCCACGATCTGGGGAATAAACTCTCCACCTCACCCGGCTACAGCTCAGGTACAAATGGAGCACCGCTCTATTGAATAAAAAGGAGAAAAACACTAATGAAAGAGGAAGAGCCCACCGAAGCTTTAGGCTAGACACGCCCTTTCCCTAGTGTGCGTAAGTAACTAAGTTCTAAGTTACGTATAGCAGCCTTGTTGTGCGTCTGCCTGACGCGTCAGCAAATATAGGGAAGGTAGCTAATGTCAGAGTTATTTGGCATTGGACATTATGCCATTGCCAATAAATTCTGAACGTAAATAAAGGCACATGTGCTGAGCCGAATTCCAGTGAACAAAGTTGGTCCAGAGCACCCGAATTGTTTGTATATCGAGTGGCTAAACCAAAGTCAAGGTAATTTGTAGAAGAGTGCTCTGGAAATCCCATAGATCTCTTCCAAAGTTACTTCCGCCAAGTGAAAACTGCAAATCACCGTCCGCCCCATGTGCGCTGTGAGCTCGCTTAAACCCGCTGGGTTAGTCCCGTCTCCTCGAAACGCTTACCAGTCCGTCGGTACTCCTGGCATCCATCTAGTCTGTCATGTGGGAGGTACCTGGACGGACAGGAAGCGATCATTTAAACTTTCTTTCACGGACTGCGGGAGAGGTCACATGACGACCTGTGTTACGCGCGCCAAATCTACGGTACTGCTGGGAATTGTAGTTCGTCTATGGGGTGTGTGGCACCACACGGATAAAAATGAAAGAAACACTATGGTGGTGTGTCAACTACATGTCTTGTTTTTTAATAAAAATGTTGGTAATATTTAACGGTCAACTATGAACTAGCGCCTGCATTATTAAATAATTTGCAGCAAACATTACCGCTTCCGAGTGAACAAAATAGTATGCTTTGTTCAAGGTGCGCTGCAATGGCAACGAGCTAGTTGAAATTATACTCGGTCAGTATAGTTAAAGCAATGAGGCTTTATCTAGATCTGTACTGTTGTTGACAATTGTCGTTACAAGACAGACTACCAATACATCGAATGCGATATTAAAACACCTAATTCAATCGTGAGAAACCTCACAGATGTACTCAAATGGCGGTCTGTGTACATATATTATGACAAGCAAATAAAGGATGCTTGAAAAGGATCTATTTTTATATGTATTTGACATTTGTTCTGTTGTAAACTGGGTGATGGCATTTGCAATAAATTGTTAAATATATACCAATAATCGCATGTTGTTATTTAGGTTCTTTGAATAGAGTAAAACATAATCACTCTTATAGTTTACGACATATAAACAATAAATCACCGGGAACCTATAGCGACATCCACGGAATGTCTTCATTCAGACCCGTTCTGTCAGTTTGTAATTTAAACACCCACCTCTGTTCTCTTTTGTGTAGGAAGGTGCCTATGTCCGAGACTTGTTTGGGTATCACCGGTTGTTCTAACACAGTCCAGTGCAGATCGGTCGGAGCATGCTGGGCTGCTAAAAAATGCTTGGTCATTCGCGTAGCCTACTTGTTGCAACGTATTGAGCTCTTATGCATCACTGTATCCTTCAACACGATTAGGCTACAATCTACCTAATCCATAGTGGACTTGTTTCCACTTCCTTCGGGTGAAGGATCCCAAATGATGTAGGGCGGTACAGGACGGGTATCTGATGGGAACACAATTTTCACCATGAATACTTTGGATTCATAGATTGTATCCCAACAATCATACACAGTTTTGCAGATAGCTTTAGTTGGTCTTGACCCGTTGTTATATGTAGTTTTTTCATTGTATGTAGGGATCATAACAATGCAAGGTCAATAAATATTCCCCTCATACGCCCTCTTTATTGTATTAATATTCCTTGATTACACCCAGGAAGTCCTGTCAAAAAGGAGGTCTTTTGAGAGAGTGAAAGTGGAACTCCGCAAAAGAGAGTT